>NW_009190960.1:59553-164748 GCF_000690835.1 Fulmarus glacialis | reverse complement strand
GTGTCCCCCCAGGAAGATGGCGGCGGTTCCCCCTCAGCACTCCGAGCCCTCCCAACGGCACCCCCACAAATCTTGTCCCCCTCCTCACCCTTCCCGGGTTGCGCGCGGACCCCTATGCCTGGTCGCGGCTAATGTTTTTAGCAGCGGGAAGGCAGAAAGTGGGTAACATTCCCATTTCGACAGTTTCTGGCTTCCCTTTTTCCTAAAAGGGATCTTCTCGGTAAATTTGAAGTAGTATGTATGGTTACGTTAGGCAGGGGAAAAAGCAGATCTTAAACGCATTAAAATAGAAAAGAATGGGGGCAGTCTTTCAAAGCCACCTAGACTAAACCTCAGGATCAGGCTTTTCCATAAAGCAGAGCCAACTCTGCTGCGTGAAGAGAGGGACTGCACCAAAGGAACCCTCAGAAGAGTTCTGGCTAAATCAACCTTGACAGAAACCTGTGCAAGCACTACAGCCTTTAAAATAGATTTAACATATCTGCTTTTCTAACATCACCTCGAGTAATATTCTGCACTCTGAAAGGAAGCCCCACTATTTCTTTACATCCAATGATCCCATATGGAGACACACAGTTCATCATTGTACTATAGCCTCTTTGGCCTGGGGAGGCCGGCATAAAAGCGTACAGCAGGCAATTTTTTTGTTTAAAATTACTATTACAGACCTATAAGCAATATTATCAATGCCATAGGTAAAAAAATTCACAAGTCATGTTTCCCAAAATCGTAAGGGATTTAAACCTTGCAAAATTCAGATATATATTTATAGATTTGGAGTCAGTACTGTTAATATTTTCAATTTCTTCTCTGTCTATTTAACAAAAACAGAAAAGTAATCCTCCTAGCATTCAAAGATTCAGTCTTTAATATTAAAAAAAAAAAAGTCTAACAACTACTACAAGGAGAGTCACCATAAGATCACAAGAGTGTGATCTCTATCTGTCAGAAATATAGGGCCAACCCTGTGGCTGCAAAGCGCACCATGAACTACAGGTTTCATTTTGAGGTTTGTATAGCAGACGTACTCCTTATGTGTTTCTGTGTGGGAAGTCTGTCGATCTGTTCATCAGCCACTTTTTTTTTTGATCTGCAAACAGAGATGAGAGACAGGCAGTGTGTAAAGCTTCTCATGTTCTTTTTAGCCAAGACTGTGGGTGTAGTTTGCCCCATAAATTTGTTTCAGAAGTCCTAGATTAATGAAGAGTTGGAACCCATTGTTTTCATGATGAGATATCAAATCTGGCTCAGGCTCAAGTATAAAGATGGTGAGATAACACAATCTGACAGCAGAAAACGAGGTTCAACTCAACTGAAAATTCTCAATTCAAAAACCCAGTTTAATAATATGAATAATTGAATAAAACATGCACAAAACATGGTTTAAAATAAACATCACTGAAGTTTTTACAGTCAGTAAAATCTTGAGCTATTATTGGTTTAGGCAGCACATTGTGCTTGCTTCAGTGTAGCTATAGTGTTTCTGTTTTTAGGGGAAGACTGGTCGCCTGGCAGTGTTACCTGGATATTGCAATGCATACACATCTTATAAGAGATTTCAAAGCGAAGAAAAAGATCTAATATTTTGTAGAAGTTACCATTTAGCTATTTGCAGGAAATTTTGTGGACATGTAATTATAGATTAATTATAAATAATAAAACAGAAGGAAACAATCTTTCTTAGCTGTTCACAGAATTAAAAACGCTCGAAAAAATTTACAAATACAGAGGAGGAAAGTCAGTAAGACAGAACTTTATTGTGCTTTCTCTTTACAGGGAAGTGAGAAGAGCCTCCAAAATTCCAGAATGACCTTTTTTGCATTGTGACATACACAATCCACTCATTAAAGGTTAACATCTGAGTGCTAGTGTTCATACTTGCAGTCTTGGGCTCTTAATCAAATAAGATTACAAGATTTTTAAGAATATTCTGAATAGATTCCTTCTTATTAGACTGAATCACTTCCTGTGCCTAATAGGTGATCTTTTTCAAAATCAACAAATAATTGTAATGCCAAAACCCACTGGAAGTGTACCCAGTGCTGAGCACGCTCAAAGATCAATTTGCAAAATAGGTCCAATGCTGGGGACTTCACCATTTTTAATAACTGACGTAATTTCTAGCCTTTTGAGCTTAAGACTTTAAGACTTTTGCGGTAGCATAAGATGCTACCAAGGCCGTATGATGATCATTTTCAAGCTGCTGTTGTAGAGATGTAAGGTTGGTTGGAGGTTTTTTTTTTTAATAAACCACAAAAACGTTCTCAAAGCTGCATTGTGCAGCGTAATGGCTGGATTCTGTATTGTTTCCTAAGATATTCCAGATCTTTAGAAGTGGTATATTTTTAATGTAGAGAACTTATGAGCTAGTCTTGCTTGGGATTGATCCATAAAGAGAAGGAAATATTTTTATTTTCTTATTTCCCATAGGTTTCAAGCGTGTTAACTTAATACAAGAGAAAATTACCCCCTGCTAGCAAGTTGTTGCGAATGAGTGGTTTAGAGGCCGCTCAAAGAATCACTGTCAAAGGTGTTAGCAGAAAGTAATTTTAATAGAAATTTACGAAAGTGCAACTTAATAGAGTTCGATGGCAAGGTTCACTCTTACCACTTACTACATAAGATGAAGCATACAAAGGAAAAGAGCATGGGAAGCTGAAAAGTCCTCGACTAGTGTAAACACTACTTAGCAACAAAAACATCAGTGTGTTGTCAACCTTATTCTCATACTAAATCCAAAACACAGCACTATACCAGCTACTAGCAAGAAAATTAACTTTATCCCAGCCAAAACCAGGGTATCGTGTTAGAATTGAGTTGGAATGATTTATACAGAGGCTGAGGACAAAAAGGTTGAGGGAGACCCTCATGTTGAGTCACGAGGTTCAGAGAAGTCCCGGCTGGATCCAATCTTAGTCTCAGACTTGGGCAACGGTTTTTGTCTAATACCAAAAGGGTAAAGAGACCCTCCCGTTGAGTCAAGGAGTTCAGAGTAGACCCGTCTGGATCTACGCCTAGTCCCAGACTTGGTCAATGGTATATGTCTAAGGGATTGTATGCGTTTAGCAGTAGTCTAAGGTTCATTCCGGATTTTAAGATAGATCATAAGATTTAAGCAGACTATATTTGCTAGCGAGTATTTCCATCAATTCGCACACACATGCACACAGATACAAAGATAGATAAATTTACAAAGATATACCTGTTAAAAATCCCCCTTGAGTTCAGTTAAATACTCACATAAAATGTCTTGGCATTTCTCAATGGGTGAAGGGTTGAGCCTCAAGAAGTGTTGCAGCCCAGGTCCCGTGCCAGTCAGCAACGGTCCTCCAAATATCGCAAACTCGAGAGTTTGCAAACTCTGAGGAGTGTTCCATTCAGAGGGAGATTCTGGGTGCAGCTGCGGTCCACGAGGGCTCAGAGGGCCTCACTTGGGACTGTTGTTTATAGGGTCGCAGGATGATAGACTTTAGTCATCCATCAAAACTCTCAAGGTTTCAGTAACAATAGTATCGTTCCACTTGAGCTACGACTACATAAGTGTATCACGGGATTACAATTATCCCCACTCTCATCCTCCACTTGGGCCAGGCAGCAGAAGTTTCTGGTACGATAGGTACATTCCCCAACCTCAGCTACACAAGAGTTCCTGATACAGTAAAGGAACCGCCTGACACCAAGGCCAAGGTTTAACGGGAGTTTCTGAGATCATGGAGCGGCCCAGGAGGGGGGCAGAATGCACCACCACACAAGTACGGTCAGGCTTCAGATCACTGGCTCAATAGAAATGTCTAACAGCAAATACAGGATGTTAAATCTGGCATCCAAAGGAAGAATAAAGCCTCTGAGGTAGATGAACTCTCTGCACTCAAGAATAGTATTTGTGTACCATAAAAGATAACCACAGCATACAAAAGCATAGAAGTTTAGTTTTGAGATATAAAAATAAACTACTGCTTTATCTTCTTCTCAGTCTGTCAGCCTTTCCCCATTTATTGCACTTTCGTTGTCATTATCATAAAAATCTATATTCTTGAATAAATGTGAGTTAAGAGGAAAGAGGAAGATTTCTCTAAAATATGGGATATTTAAGCCTTCATACTGACCACGTATATATACGCAAACCCAATAAAAACTACTAGGTCTCCTGTCAACACCAGGCAGTTGACTCTCAAAAATACAGTGTCCATACATAACTTCTGTCTTTCAGACCATAGCGTGTGCACTGGCAGTTAAAAAAAAACCAACAACTTTGAGGGGTTTTTTTTTGCTTTTAAAATAAGTTCTTCATGATGATAAGCATTAAACTTCTCTTGTTACTAGTTTAGTTCTCTGAGAGGAAAATACTTTATGGGAAAATTTCAAGGGTCTTGCTAGCACTGTATAAAAAACAACTGTATGTATGCCAGATCCTAAATAAGTGAAATTCAGCATCATTCTGTTAAAATAATCAGAGCAACAGCATTTGGCAGTAGAGAGCCCATCTACTGTCAATTTTATTTAGCTGAGATTCTGTTCAGACCTTATGCAAGCCACAAGATAGTTAGTCTCCCTTAAAGAAAGGAAAGAGTAATAATCCATCAAAGCAGGCATCGGTCAGTCATGAGGGAAGGCATATTCTCACCAAATTCATTTGAATTATCAATAACTCTGGGGTTGAAGTTAAGATAACTACAAGTAACAAGTTTAAAATAATCAGTGACACGAGTTCTGGCCAAATTGTAAAAAACATATTTCATTTATCAGGGCTGTAATCTGTCTTCTCTCATTGATGGTTCTTAGCATCGTCTCTCTAAAGACCTGTGATGGCCTAGGTAATCAGTTTTATAAAGTTATTATCTAAATGAAAACTTTTGGTTTAGCAGTTGGACAACAGCCAAAAGTAGATTTATCAGTTAACCAAAAAACCCCTAATCTCTTCTCCAAGTCAAATTCACATTTATATTAAAGTAATTTTATGTTGCCTTTTAGGCCCACTAAAAGTTCTTTCACAGCAGAGAGTAGAATGTAGGATCTTCATGAACAGTCTCGTCTGAATCCAAGTAATTTTGTGCATAGTTAGAGGCCTTTTAGAATTATTCTTATGCTAGAAATGACTGGGATCAAGAACATTTTTGATTCAGCAATGAATTCTAATGCAATTACAAAAGCTTCTTTCCTTGGAGAGACACATTAGATTACTTTCACCTCTGTGTTGAATCTACCAAGAAGTACAGGCTCACGCTGAAAGTAATTATTTTTCTAGTATCTATTTCAGTTTGTAGCGTGACCATTCAGCAATACGGGTGATATACTGACAATATTGCTTAGAAAGTAGTGAGAGCTAAGTCTTTAAAGACTGGTGATACCAGAACAGAGAAGGTGTTTTGTTTGGTGATTGGTCTTCTGGACCAGCTTTATGGCAAACTGAAGATTGTCAAAATGAAGTTTTTGTAGATGAATATTGTTTGTTTCAAACTTCTTAGAATTGTATGCCTAAAATGTGTGAAGAACATTATAATATGATACCCTATATTTCAACTAGCTTTCAAAACACGCATTGAATGGTTTTAGTTTCTGCTTAGCTATTACTTTTATATGCTGCATGACACAGCATATGCTGTTTATACTTACTGAAAAAAGTATTACTAAGGTGGTAACTGAATTTCATGAAAAATGTAGTGGCAGGCAAGCACCATGCTGAGAAATAGCGCACACTCACTTCCTTGTTTTCCTGCCTTTCCTGTTCTTTCCCTCTTCTTCCTTTTTCCTTTCCCTGCTATGTTCTGAATAGGTCTCAATTGTTATTTGACTATCCGTTGACTTGATTGAAAAGGAGTAAGCACCTGAGGCTTTGAAAGGATCTGGCTTCTTAAACAGAGCTACTTCATTTCTCATTTATTGAACTACTGAGCTGGCAAAGTCAGGCAGCCCAAACTAATACCAGCTTTCGGGATCTCCAGTTCCAGATAACTTCTTTTAGTGTTTTTTTCATTTTCCTGTTCCCAGCAGGAGTCCTTCATGCCTGCTTCTGTATTCTATTTTACCTTGCTTTATTTTTTTCCTTCTTGGTATTCAGTGCTAGCTAAATTTCTCTGCAGACCTTTGAACTATTCCTTGGGTATCTAGCTTCCTGAAACTTGATTTGTACCCAGTAAGGGCTGTACACTTTTACCCTTCTTGTTCTTTAGTTATTTTTGGTTTTCATGTACAGAATTTTACAAGGCTCATTTATTTTTAAAATTATGCTTTATTTCTTGTTATTTCCCTTTGCTTATATCTGAACCACTATTGCAAGTTGTCAGCCACAAGTAGGAGGAACATCTTTCATTATACATCTCCTTAAAAGAGAGATTAAATAATAATCACATCAGACAAAATAAAATTTTAAAACTATGCTTGAAACAAACTACCGGAGAGATGTGAGTTATGCAAATTACAATGACTATAACAAGATTTTCAAAGCAATATAGAAAATAATGTGTAAATTTTAATTTCGTGCATAATTTACACAAACCAACAAGGTATAAGTAATAAATTAAGTCATGATGTACCTCTTAACACTTTTTAACACAATGGTGTCATTAAAATAGGCATCAATGACAAGCAGGTGTAATTGAAATAAAACCTACTACGAAAAAGGGATGTCATTACTTCTAAACAAACATAGTTTTTGGATAGAGGATTTAGTCAGTCCTTGAAAAAAAAAAGGGTTGAAAAGTCAGAAATGGCCTGCAGAGCATTAGAAGTGCAGATGAGATTTCAGACCACTAAAATTTTAATCAAAAAGGGTTAATCGAGTTGTGGTGAAAATAGGTGAACAGATGCACAGAAATAAAAAGACAAGCTAGGGGGGAAAACAGTAAAAAAGAGACAATATGAGAGGAGAAATGAAGCATAGTTAGTTATTTTTACAAATAAGACACTAATATCATTAAAGGTTAAAAAAAGAGGAAAGTGCATCTTGGTGGTAACATCGTTTAGAGGACTGAGATCAACTCTATCCATCCTTTGTATTCTGTACTAAGGACTAACAAGCATACTGATACTGTTTATTACTGTATTAGTATACTGTGCTCTGGGACCTATGCCACAGCACAATAGTTTGTGTTTTTGTTACCCAGAAAAGATTTTAAACACAAACTACTGACATTGTTTAATCTTTCCCATTTGTTATTCACTCCCAGTAGATAGGGCATGGGTTTTCCCCTTAAATGAAACTATTCAAAATGATCTCATCTGATGTGTTTTACCCAGGCGCCATCGCTGCCCTCATAAACCCACAAGGATTTATGATAATGGACAACAGCCGTGCCTCACAACAGAGTATGTGGAAAAGTATCCCAAGTATAGCAACAGCTCTCCTTCCCGGAGCCTTAAGCCGAAACAAGAGTACCAAGTGCATCGTGGGAAAATGGAAGGAATTACAACATTTAAGTAAACATTTTGAAGCACTGTGTTTTACAATTACTCTATAAAGTTTCTTATACTTTCTCATTTAAGGGGGGACTGAACATTGTATTGCAATCATTTTCAAAATGCAATCATTGCATCCTTTACACTTTTAGTATATTTAAAAGTATACATTTGGAGTGTAGAAATACAGTTATCACAAAAAGGTCATAAAAAATAGTGAAGCACGCATACAAAAAGATTTGCATTCTTTAGAGCATCCTTTAACCTGTAAAGATAATCTAAAATTTTTGTCCTTGTTTTCAGCGTGTTTTGGAAATCTAGGTCGCATCGAGCCTGAAAAAGCTGGCAAGCTGGGGAATTCTGTAGTACATGTGTGGAATCTGAGATACTGGGAAAATGAAACCTGAAGAAAAAGGAACAGGGATTTTTTTTATTCAGACAATTCAAATTATTAGGAGTTTGAAGAAAGCCAACTGTAAGGGGAGTTCAGTAGGTCTGTCCTGTCAGTGCACAAACTCTGATGTAAAGCTTACAAAATTAAAGAGCACCTTTCAAAGAGTTAGAAAAAGACATCACTTATTCATTATTAATAATGTGACAGGAGCATAAACCTTTACTTTTTCCATTATTGTTTTTCTTTTAAGCTATAAGGGCAACAGGTGAACCTTCTTTATTTATTTATAAAAAACCAAAAGAGACATACATGCAAAGGCCAAATGCCCTTCTGCAAGATTGATTGTGTACTGCATATACTGTTTAAACACCTACATATGGAATGTACACCCTTTTAATGTAATGTGCCCATATGAAAACAGTGAAATGCTGTTTCTGATTATATTCCATTCTCCTCATGCAATTAGTAAATGCTGCCACTTACAGTAGTTTGATCTGGATCGTTTCTTTGTAAAATTACAGCAACTTTTTGTAGTCTCCTTTCAAACATCTTAAAGAATATTTTGAAACTAGGAATGAGACTCAGAGCGTTGAAAAAGTTGCTTCGCCATCTACCTTTGAATAAAGGCTATATCATGCATCAGAGACCCTAGATTTATGTACTATGGTTTTCTTTCCTCCTTGCTATCCATCTAACATATGGTATCAGATTCATTATTCAGAGTAAACATTATAAGTCGTCATTTTTCCATATAATGAAAAAATGACAAAAGTGACTCCATCAGAAAAAAGAAGGTTTTTAACCAGTGTTTCCTTTTTCCCCAATTCAGATCTGATTATTTACCATATGATATCGTGAAGCGACCTTCTCGGGTACAAGAAGAACATAAACCAAAGACGGGAAAGATAGAACTGGGAACCACATACCAGAAAGATTATAATGCTCATAAAATACAACCAGTGACATTAGTAAGACCTCTAGAGAGAAAACACACTACAGGAGGAAAATTGGATACCATACCAACCTATCAAGGTAATAATATATGCTGCCTTTAGAAAGAGAAATAACCGAGATGAAGGTAGTATTTTGAATTATCTATATTAGAAACTGGATTTCTTAGTTTGGGCCAGAGAGTAAGACATAATAGAAAGCAGGTGATAATGCCTTAAGTTGTTCAGCACTCCAGTTGTTTAGAGATGACATTTATTGGTTCTAAACGAAAAGCCTTCTCTAAGGCTTTCTTGGCTAGAAGGAGAGAAATTCTAACATACACTTGGTTAGGCTATCTCAGGCAAAAGTTGGTTGCAATTAAAGTGCCAATATATCTTTCAGATAGTTTTAGCTCATTAACACATGTTTATCCGCAGAGTAGGTCAAAAGTTGATTTTAGATTTCTTTCTTGTGTACTGTATAGCTTGCATATCATCCTAGTAATGATCTGTTTTGATGCAAATTATTCTGTTACAATGGTCAGCACAAAGGCACTAAATCTTTTAAGTCATTCTGGCAAGTGACCTTGATATACTTTAAACAAGTTGAAAATTCTATACATAAAATGTGTTATTGAATTTGTTACATGTACTGCATTGCAGCCCCAGTTAAAAGTAAGTAAAAATAAATGATGAGGTATGATCTACTAGAGTGCCAGGGTGAAAATCAAGATGTTCCCGATTATGAGGGCCGTGGTATCGAAAAGATACTTGAGAAAATGAGAATCAGATTTGGCTATTAAAACAAGAAGTTAGAATGTTTGGTGCAAAATGAACAGATGAGAGAGTGCAGGGACAGAGTTGGAAGGATAACATATGGGAAAAAATGCTCTTAAAAAAACCCCAGAGTTGTATTTCACTAGCTTCTTTAAGCTTAAGCCTATGCTAGATAGAAATGCATTTATATAAATACATTCTATTTATACTTATTAATTCTACATAATTTATAAGAAATTTACATATTTCTATTTAGCCTATGTGTAAGTAGTAAGCTAGCAAATAATGAATAATTTAGCCTAGTCTCAGCATACAACTAAGACAGCATGCAACTGCTTCATTTAAAATGTATGTTAGCAGTTCAACAGGGAGTAAGGATCAAGGAGTGAAAAAACACTGAAGCTGAAGTAAGTACAGTGATTGCAAGGCAACAAATTGATTTCAACTGCCCGTGAAGAAGTTTGGACTGGACAGTAAGTTTTGTAACTATAGCAGAACAGTCTGTTAGTAAAAAAAAAACCCAGAAGCAAAGAAAAAAAAAAATCCCAACAAGCTTTAAGATGATGTAATGTTGATATGGAAATTATGAGAGAGAATTCTCCCCATCAGTAATGAACATGATCCATTGACCTATGAGGTTCTTTTCAGTCCTGTATATTTGCATAAACTTCTAAGTAAAATGTAAGATATTGTATATAAAACCTGGCTATTTTCTGTATAGAACACACACTAAATATGTACATGCAACATTTTGTTTTTCCTTGAGGAAATATTCAAAATAGGGCATCATGTACAATTTTTTTGTCTGTTTTTATCACACCAATAATAGAAGACAGTTTTGTCATATCACAAACACGCAGATAACTTTATCATTCCCACTTACATCCATTTTCTTTTTTTGCAAGATTTAATATCTGAAGAATTTGGCTTAATTTTAAAGGAATGGTCTTAAGTAATAACACTTGTATGGTGAAGTTTTGTTTTTGTCTTAAAGATGACTATAGGTCATGGGAAGTTCAAAGAAGGGAACCTAGTAAGGTGGAGCATATATACCACCCACCTACAGAGAAGTTTGGAAATTCTACTACATTTCAGGATGACTTTGTTCCTAGGGAACTGAATACCAGACAAAGTTTTAAACCTCCCTGTGTAGCCAAGCTTTCAGATGTGCCTTTCGATAGTACTACTAGCCATCGCACTTCTTATATTGCTCATCAACTGGAACCAAAATTCATAAGATTAAAAGAAGAGTACAAGCCAAGCAACCAACCCTTTGAAGATCTCACAACCCACCGGAATGATTTTAAAGGGATACCTGGGCAACTTGCAAAAAGCTGCAAGCCTGAAAATGCTAAAGTGCAATCCAATGCTCATTTTAATGGAGTCACCGAATTCCAGGATCGTTTTCAGCCATGGTTGGTCTCCTTGCCTGAGGTCCGCAAAACAAAGGAGTACATTCCACCCCCAGGCAACATGGATTTTAACTCCATGAGCCGTCTTGATTACATTAAGCATGAGATTTCTCCTGTTGTCCCCATAAGACCAGTTTCTAATGGAAGAAGAACCAATGCCCCTTTTCAAGGGACTACTACTACGAAGGAAGACTTTAAAGCTTGGGGCAGCTGTCGGCAAGAGATTACTAAGAAACAACAGGAAATTCCAAAATCCACGGGAAAATTTTATGATTTAACTACATTCAAATCTCATTACATACCACATCAGATCATTCCAGCTCAAAGTTTCAAACCCGTACATGCTATAGTTCCTAACTCAGCTCCTTTTCAAGATGAAACTATGTATCGCACAGAATATACTCCAAAGAAACAAGAGACCTGCCCAGCAAATTATCCATCTCCTCAAGGTTATGTCTATGTAAACACAGATTCTCATGGTCACAAATTCTTCCGCCAGCTCACTCCAGAATTTTCTGAGTCAAATAGTAATCTTATTCCAAAGCAAGTAGCTGTTCTGTCATAATACTTAAAAGCAGTATTTCAAGCACCCTGGTGAAGTAATTGGAATCCTACTTATTTTTTCTTTAAATAACACTGAAAGCAAATTAAATCATGCAAATTCTGATTTTAAAAGCATTTAAACTAATAGCTTGAAGAAAATCAAAGAAAACTAGAAGTTTATTACAAGACTAATAAAGATTTGTCCATCTTTGTAGGAATAATGTATCTTACATGGCATCTGTTCTTTTTTTGATCGAGCATTCTAGTTTCCTTGACTTCCCAAATTTTATTATGCTCCATCTCAAGCATATGTATTGTACATTTAATTCTTTGAGATTTTCTGCAAATCAAATAATTGTATTTGTGAGATAGTAAGTATCTTTTGATCATAACTTCTTTTTCATAGCAAGCAAATAATGCTATAATAATCTAAATAAGTAGCTCATCAGTCCAGTTTTTCATCTCATCAATACTTTGAGTAATCTGATAAGATTTTTTTCTTTACATTTTGCTGCCCAAATCATAAGATAGCATCCCATGACACCTAAGCACTTCTAAAAACCTGGTTTTAGCTTTAGTCATCATTACTTTTCCTTCATTCAGTTCTGAGGAGAGTATAAAGGTCACACTGTAATTTCTGATAGCAATTAACAAGAAGTAACCTTGATCTTTTTCTGGACACATACTTGAAATTACTTAGATAAAAAGCAGGTCATTAGACTGTTTCCTAATTTCTGTGATAGTGCTTTTTCAGCCTTACTTCCAAAGGAAACAAAGCAGATGCAAAGTTTTAGACACACTAAGTGTGTCCTCCCCACCTGAGTAATTTTTAAACCCAGTATGCAAATTCAATCAAATTTCACAAAGAGATTTCACAGATTATTGTTTTCGAGTTTCTACAGTAGATACTGAGGAAGCAGAGAGAATCAGGTTCAATCCATCCACCACAGTTTTTGATCCTGCTATCTGATTTTTAAAGCTAAACAGTCTGTTATCACTGCCAAAGTTCACTGCAGAGGCAGTCTGAAGGGGAAAATGGCAGAAAACTATGAAGGTGTATGTAGAAATAACAGAAAATAGTGTAAACTCAGTTAAAAAAAGAAGTATCAACCGAAATGCAGAAATCTGTAGGCAGCCTGGCTTCAGTCTGTCTGCTCTTCAAAGAATTACTTGTTACAAATACACAGAAAACAAAATTTTTATAGAAATTGTACATACAATGATTATGCTCTGTATGAGATATTTAGTATTTTATCTACGTATCTTTACCTGATTTGGGGAAATCTAGATGAACTGATTTCAGTCCTATTATTTAAGCAAATTCCAATAAATAGTTTCATGATTAACAGTATTACAGTATTATGTTTTATCACACTGCTGCAGTATGATTTTTTTCACTATTGCATATCTTGTATACATTGGTATCGGGCAGTCATTTGGGTTCTGAAGAATTACATGCTCATACTTCATAAACTAAATCACCAATAAAAGGACTAAGATCAATGATGGAAACATGTTGAAAGCAGGAACTGGATCATATGCAAGGAACAAAGCTGAACTGAGTATATTAGCTATGCATAAAAGCATTGCATGAGAGAGCTCCAGACATCATTACAGCATCAGTTACTTTTAGGTAATTTTGTCTTTGTACCGTGTTTTTTGTAATATGACTTACGCTATTAATGAAACAACAATTCAATTAAACTTTTCTTTCTGAAGATTATTCACGTCCCCAGCTGGTAAAGACATGGTTTGGATTGGGCATGAGCAAGCGCAACATAAAGCTGTGATATCCTAAAAGCAGGACAGGGAAAAGTCTAATTCATTGTCATCCTTCTGTACCACAGAAGAAAACAAAACTACAAATACCCTTTTCATTATGAAACTTGAGTCACTCTCTGGCCACAACTGAGGAAACAAAGTCAGAACTTCGCACAGTTGCACCTAGCCAAGTCCATATCCTATACACAATCTTGGTACCTCATGAGAAGTTTACAGAAGCTCCTAATATCCTCCAGCTGTCTTTTCTAGGGAGGAAGAAAACTCATTGACAAATGCAATCTGAATCCATGAAGTTACGTGTGCCTGCGTATTCTGCTGAAAATGGCTCCTCCTCTGGGTCTGTGAGTGAGCCCAGATGCTTTTTGTAATTTTCACAGCTGTTTTTTTAGTCCTTAAGTCACTTTTTCCCCCCTGTTAAGTTATGGAAAATCATTTGCTGCCACCTACCAGCACAGTACAAAAATTTTTGAGAGGAAGTGCAGGACATATTCAGGTACATTTAACAGTTCCTCTGCAGATGTGTTTGAAAACTTTTTTAGGGTGGAGGGGGCATATTCCCTTTCATTTTGCCCTTAATGTTTTCCCCTAAGTTTAACAGTGAAAGAGAGAAGCCTTTATTACATTACAGTTGAAAGAAGCACACCCTACTGATTGTGCTTCCAGGAAAAGCATCAAATGATATCATAAACCTTCAGACAGTATTCAATACTTGAGGTCAACTTTTTCATAAGCAATGTATTATTGAAATGCAGACATAATGAACAGCAGGCTGGAAAACTAATATTTCTCAAAATAACAGCTGTTAAAAAAGCATTTTATGATGTCATGCTAAACCAAGACGTAAAAGCGGAAGAGTTACTTCTGGATTCAATTGCTATTCTAAAAGTGCTTTTCGTGCACTATGCTATACAACATGCTCCACAGAACTGCTGTACAGAATCTTTTTTTTTTTTTTTTTAAAGACTGCACAGAAAGAATGCATTGGTGACACAAAAGGAAAATTAAATAGACCATGCACCTTTGCCAATGTTACCATCTAGGGTAACTCTGAAACATCACCATTTCATTGCTAGACATGTATTTTCAATTTAATAATTTTTTTTAAGGCTTTTCTTGCTCATATTATTTATGAGACTCTTCTTTCTAAAGACTATTACACATATTGGATATTCTGAAACAAGTTTTTTTCACATAGCTATTCCCATCACCCACTAAATATAAAACATAGAGCTGTTCTGTTGGATCTAAATGAACTCTGCTTGGTGCAGTACATAAAGGCCTGGCAAAGAAATGTAACTTTATTCCACCTTTTTACAGAATCCTGATTCTAGATTTCAGTGAAGTCAGAGCTGACTTATTTGGATTTGGGCAAATTCTCTTCTCCACTTTTTCAGTCAAGTTACATCTATGTTGCCTCTTAATAGCAGTGCAAAGCAGACTGTAACAAAGCTGAGAATCTGTCTGATAAGCTGTCAAAAATAAGAACTAATCTTAGCTTTGAAAAAAATCCCAGAATTATGGACATAGTAGGTTGATAAAATAACACTTGGAATGAAAGCATAGCTACCACAAAAATCACGGTAATAAACAATCTCTGGGTAATCAGAGTGTTGAATAATCAAACTAGAGTTTATTTCAGAAATATCAAAACTACATTCAGGAAAGCTAAATATTAGACGTCTTCAGTTACTGGAAAAGCAATAAAATAATCTACAGAGGGATGTCATGCCAATTGCAATAACAAACATTTACAGCACTGCTTCTGTATAACATGCATACTTAACCAAAGACAAAATTAAAGCAACAAAAAAATGTTATGTGTTAACATTTGAAAACTTTAAATATAAAGGAAAAACATGAATAAGAAATTTTGGTAATAAGAAAAAATATATGTCCAAAAATCTTTATTAAACACTGTACAAAACAAAATATTGCACTTTTAAATCAGACAATAAATATCTACAAAAGTATCTTACAAATGTTTTCTTTTAATTTAAAAAACTGCTTAAACAATCAAGACCCATTGCTGATTAAAAAGGTAATGATCAGGAATATCCTCTCCTTGCAGTCAGCCTTGGACACAATAGTCCACATTAAACATTTTCTATACAGTAGTGCTAATCTAATTTTCAGTGATGCAAACCTTGCATGTTACAGCATACCCACTAATTAGCATGTAATGTACTTCAGTAATGTAACACAGGATCCAAGTCAATACAAGCATTCAGGCCTCCAACATGTGCAGTAGTTTGGAAACTACAAAAGAAAAAAAACATCTGTCTGCTGCCTCCTATGGGGTTCTCTCTGCTTATAGCCCTAATGAGGCATAATCTGCAATATGGAAAATTATTTACTCGGGAATATCATAATCAGAATTTAGCAACTTGCAAAAGACTCAAATGGTTAATGGTCATGATGAAAAGTCATCTTGATGGAAAACTGCTCAAAATAGATTTCTTGCACTTGTCTATCTTCATAATTAATAATTCCTCCTTGGACATTTTTCCCCATTAACGGGGGAAAAAAATATTTATTCAAGACAGAAAATCTGACAGCCATGTCTGGCCAGTTATTGGCTCCCCGTTTGACTTGATGCACAAGAGAAAAGTGCTCACAAATGTTTCATTCACAGCTCTGACAAGGAAGCCTTGCGTCTAATTTAAAATCAGTAGAAAAGTCTAATCATGCCAGAACTTCGATTGTACTTCAGTGAGTGGAGCAGAATAGAAACAATGGAAAATGACACCTCATTTATTCAAAACAGATCTATTGCTGTTTTGAACATTGTACTAGCATCTACAATGTCTTTTACTGCATATACATAAATACAAGCACGAAAAATGAAATGTACTTCTGTGTATCCGGCAGCTAATGTCAGTAAAGCGCATCCTGTGAGATTGACCCTTAAGCTCAAGCTGTTTATGAAAATCAAGTTGCTGCCAAAAATTTTACTGCTACAAGCCACAGCTTCTATAAATTTAAAAATTGTGTTAAATTTGATAAAACAATAAAAACAAAACCTTGGGGTCAATAGTTGCTGCATTCCAAAATTCGTCAAAGAATTTTATGACTTTGTTTTTCTCGTATATTAAGGACAGTAAGCACTACCTAGTGCTTTTAGGTAATGCTTTTTCCCCTGATAAATTTATATCATGATGGCCTGTAAATTTTACAGATGATATGCCATGATATTATCTTCCTAATCCAGACACAAAAATGTTTAAAATATTAAAATTTCCATTGCAAAGAGTGGATAACAAAAGTTCCCAGAAAAAATACCCTGTCCAGCATATCAATCTGCAATACTGTTTTTTCATTAGCCCCATATTTCCATTTAACTGTTATGACTAATGTCTTATTTACAAGTATATACTTTAAGCAGGCTAGTTTAATGAACCTCTCTTCTCATCTCTTCACTGCAGCATCGTGAACTTTCCATAGAAGATTTACATTTCTTGACATGATTGACAACATCTTTGTTTGTAGATGTCTATCAAGCATAACTTTAGTTGCTTTACAAATGTACAGTAGCGAGTTGTATCCTTGCATTCGCCTTCTGAAAAATATATTTCAACATTAAAAGGCTTTATAATGGACAAAAGACAAATAGTAGAACTTACCATTATAATTGTAAACAACTGATGGATTCCTGGTAGCTTTGTAATTATTTTACTTCGCATTTCTGGCAATAGTGCATTCAAAGCTAAATTAGGTCACAAATAAGAGATCTGATCTCACTGCATTCATTTACCTATTGTCTGTTTCAGAAAACTACCCCATCGTTCAGGAATTAACAGCTTGCTCAGAGACTTATGAGTCACAACTGGCACAGTCATGTAGGGAAGTTTGCATAAAACAACTTCCTAAATATCCTGTTTCTAAAAGTGCTTTTGAGGCTTTAATATCAAACTGGCCTACTCAGAGAAAAATAACCCCAGGATTATGAAGTGTTCCTTGGAGAGGATAGTTTTACCTTTGATGTACAATCAAATGCTTGTAGAATCATTAGCATACAACCATGAGTCACTTTCTAATATAACTGCTACAAACCATTACTATGCTCATATATAAATAAACATTTACATACTGCCACAGGATGTGACATTGCAGTGTTGCCAGGTCACTGGTCTCTTCCTCCATCCGCAATACTGATCAGCCACAGGTTTGTTATTCTTTCTGTGTACACAGTACACTCGTCTTGACTGAAATCCACTCCCACAGTCCACACTGCAAGGCCTCCAAGGGCCTGTCCGCCAATAGACGTCACATGCCTCTGAAGAACAGTTTCTTCTGACAGGAGATCTGTAGAGGAAAATAAATGGCAGTTAAACATTTACTTTTGTGCTAAAGTCTTATTCACAGAATGATAGAACCAATGTTGGAAGGGACTTCTGGAGACTGATTAGTCCACGCCCCCTTCTCATAGCACAGTAAACCAGACCAGATTGCTCAAGACCATCTCTGTGTTTTGAATATCCCCAAGGATGGAGACTCCACAACTTTTCGGGGTAACGTGTTCCAGTGTTTGAGAACCCTCACAGTAAAAAAAGTTTTTTCTTATATTTAAATTGAATTTCCTGTATTTCATTTTGTGCCCATTCATCATGCCTCACTCATGAGGAAACAAAAGACAAGGTCCTGTTTCTTTAAACCAATTCCTTAATCCTGGAATAGGAAAAATGTTTTACCTTTGGGAAAACTTAACTGACCCTGAAATGTTGCATAGTGGATGCTGTCAGTGCTTCATGCATAACCTCTCTCCTGAACACAAGTAATATTTCTGTGCTGACACTGAACCTCCTCGAACATTTGAAGCTGCCAAAGTGAAATCCTGGCTCTTAGTAGTAAATGGAAGTTTCACCGTGTACTTCAATGAAGCCAAAGTTTCATTGTGTGTGCAGCAAAAATGCTTTAAAATGCTCACAATTTAGAAGCACTTCTGTAGCAAGAAATATGAAGAGCTGGGTTCAGTAATGGAGAAACATGGTAACAATTCCCATGTATGTACTTGTTACCCATTTATTCCGTGCTCTTCATTGACCTACCTACACATTTAGTCTGGAACAAAGTTTTGTGCCCCCAGGCCCTCATGTTCAGTTTTATTTGTCTTTAATTCAGCCTTTTTGAGATTACGGTGTTTCACAGAGACTGCCATCCAGCCATGTGCTATAGCATAGCCCCAAGCGAATCTGCTGATTAAGATTCTGTGGAGGTGTATAGCTTGTACTTTTTGTATTGAAAGGAGTTGTTTAAAGACAGTAAAACAAATTAACAGAGTTCTTACAAAGAATGTGTACCTTGAAGTAAAAAATCACACCTACTCAACATGCAATTTTTACATACCTGATACATACCTCAAGAGTACATACTAAGAGGCAGAATGAGATCTATTTATACAGGGAAGTACACCTTATTTTAGTAATCATAAACTAGTAAAGCAATTTACATGGTCCACAAAATAAGGTCGAGGAAAACTCTTATTTTATAAAATTTGGGCAGCAGTAGACCAGAATAAAAAGTAGTATCAGGAGAGACCTAGTTCAGCAGTAATAAAAAAAGTTATGGCAGATCACTCCAATTTCTACTTTCTTTTTGGGAATCAAGATTCTCTCACTCTATTTCTAGCTTTGCCATTAGCACAGTGGACACTGATCAAATCCATTACTCTCCTTGGGTTCCTGAATTCATCCAGTGTATATAAAGGGATGACTGTCACTACCTCCTTTCCTTGTGTTTGATAGATAAGAATTTGCATATTTATACTGCATTGACAATCCTGTATCTTTACTTTGATCATCTAAAGAACCTAACTTGTACTGCTTCAAACTGTATACCTCTTTCTTTCATCGCAAGAAGTGTTTGGCACCAAAGATCCATTACGAAGTTGACATATAAAGTGACGATGCTGTAAACCTACAGGGCGGCCTACACAGCGACCAGAACACTAAAAAGTGAGAGAAAAGGGTGAAGGGAAAGAAAAAGAAATAACCAAGTTAATAACAGCAGAATTGCCTTCTAGGCAGTTACCCAGTTACACAACCCAGTCATAATTCTTGACCTGTGTTTCTCCTTCTTCAACCGTATCACACCTCAGTTTGGATAAAGCCTAGATATTTTGGATTCTCTGGGTGCAATTTTGCCAAGATACTGACTTTCATACCTATTCATAAAGCTAAATCCATTGTCTGTGCTTCATCATTTCACATCTCTAGTGCTACAACATTCTTTCTGCAGCTCTTACAATTACAAACTTGCCTTGCTAATACCTATATCAGAAATGCGGCAACAGTAAATTCTCTTAATTCATTACTTTGCTCATTGAATAGTAAATACTGTGTTAATAATTATAAAAATCATATCAAAATGAACACAACTTTACTGCACAAATGAAGAAACATAGAAAACGTAAGAAAGCAGAGTGTGTTTAAAATATTGTTGCAACTGCTTTCGAAGCACATTCATATATTTTTATTTGGGGACTTCACAAGTACAGCTATGCAAACTGTATTCTTATAAGACAAAAGCAATATACTAGCTTAAAAAATGGAATACATAGTAAAGGGTTAGCTTATAAAGCATGCTGAAACTAATACTCAGGTTTCAGATCACGTCTTCGACAAATAAAAGTAGCTCAGACATCACAAAATGAAAAAAAAAAACAGGATTTGTAATTCATTGGTCTGAAACGTAATTACAACTAGTGCCACATAGCTCTTCCTTTGTGCAAGAGAATAGATGTTCAGCCAATGGTATGATGACACTTTTATAAGATAAGGAGTTTCCAGACAAACTCTGTAACTTACCTGTCCTTTTGTCTGTATTGTCCCCACTGTACACAAACGACCTATACAGGGTTTCCTTCCCACAGGACGATCTCTGTGTATACAAGCATCTGGTAGCAGTGTCAGCACACTGCCGTGGGCTTTTACTTGTTGACAAGTTATTTGTCGATAGCGAAATCCATTGCCACAAGATGCAGAGCACTCAGACCATGGACTAGTTACCCACCTACAGGATGCAGAGACAGATTTATAGCATCTATGAAAGCATTGCTGGTGGTTTGCAGTGATCTGTTTGCACATAAAAATCAAAAGAACCTGTCATTGCCAATTTCAGATGTGAGAAAAGGTAGAATCAGCTTTTTCAGTTGTTAAGCAAGATCTTATAAATTTTGTTAACTGATGACTTCTAAGATAACTGTGGCTCAACATATGCTAACAGAAGTTACACTGCTTGTTACCCAAAAGGTTACACTAGGCACACCCTATAGACCCTGCTGGATTCAGCATTTCTGAAGGAAGGACAGCGTACTTTTCCATAACGTATAAAATGAACAGTACTGATTTACTAACTATTAAGGTGACGGGTGTCATAACTCAATTTATTACATCAAGATCTTGCTAGATAATGGCTCAAGCAGAACATGTTATTTAGAAGTTGCAAAGATTTAGGCAGTCTTGGCAGCTAGGAACAATACTGAGGAAGCAGCAGGTAATACAATTTGACTTGATCTTTTCATAAAATACAGAACGCAACTTTAGCTGTAGCACTGTGATAACAGGAAAAATATTCTATTCTCTTTAGCAATTATTTCATTTTCTTACAGTCAAACAGTTTATATATAACAGTTATTCAAGGAAGATTAATCTTTTACAGTCTGGACCCTTGTCTTTTTCTCCCTTTTAGAGCTCAAGTACTTTTGCAAACATTTGGTGCAGCGCATGCACAGCAAGTCAGCAAGGCCCAAATTTGGCAAACACTTAAAGCACAAGTTAAGTACATGCTTAAACCCTTATATTTGCTTAACTGTACTTCTATGCTGTGCTGGAGAGAAGTGATTAAACACATGCAAAACACTTTGAATAATAATGGCCCATGTCACTGACCGTACATCTAAAGCCTTTATTTCTATGGATACTTTCTAAAGAGTTGCCTTGGGATGAGAAGATCATGCAGAAATCAGTAAGTAGAGAAACGGAAAGGGAAGTCTGGACATTTTTTGCATCCCTCCCAGGTCAGCAATCGCAGGGAAGGGGGAGAGGTTGGATGGAGGCACTAGGAACTGGACACAGGGCTATTTTCCAGGCATCTGGGATACACTTCCTATATAGGAAGCATGGAATACTTCATAAAAGAAAAACAATTTGTACATTAGCACACATGTATAATTCAAGGTAGAGTTAATTATGCTAAGTATACACATAATTCCCTTCCACTGGCAAATTCATAAAGCCAAATTAAAAGCAAAATAAATGTAAGCATTTCAATAAGAGAGAATTGAGCATTTCAGTAAGAGCCATATGAAGTAACTGATTGTTTTTTGTGGTGAATACTCTGGGTCCAGTGATAATCAGATTGTTAAGTCATGCACTGCAGTCCACTGAAAAGGCATGACCTTACTCAGGGGAGCACCGAGCCCTCTAGTATTCTCCTAACTCTCTGTCATCTGCTCTGAATGGCTGGATTTTAACAGGGAAACCTGCAACTGAGTCTGTGTGTTTCAAACTATTAGTTCTATTTCAGTATTTTTCCACTGGCAAAAAGTTTGCTTGTTATGGGCTGGCTGCAGTTCAGACTCACAATTCAAGATGATCTGGTTTTTTTGGCTGCTAATAATGAAATATAAACAAATTTCTCCTGATATTTATCTGTTGCTATGTTTTCTGAATTTAGAACAGAGTTTAGAACATACTGGCAAGATGCACTCCCACAATGTCAGCTAAGGTCTTAACACTTCTCTCCAAACATTTCTCAGTGAGGGACAACTCCAAAATGTGTGCATGACTTTTCATCCCTTATGGATTTTTACATTGCTGACAGTGATGGCCAATTCTTTTAAGCAATGGAAAGCACTTGTTTTGAGGACTCCTGTGGGATTTCCTGCTAAAAACCTAGAGCAACGCCTTGTTGAGCTGGAATGCTCAGTGCAACTCAAGAAGTCTAGAGGTAAGGTTTTGGCTTTTGGAATCAGATGTTGCGGTATACTTGCCTCCGATATAAAGATTTTCTGCCCCAAGATCACAAGGTACCCCAGTTGATCCAGCGAGAAAATTGGCAGGGAAGGACATGCAAGGAGCATGACACTGCGGTGAAGGGGATTAGAGGCAAATGAGGCATTCCACAGTAAACATCCTACTCAGAGCTCTGCTGGCATGGAAGGAGAGGAGGTGAACACAGATTCCACTCATGAGTATCCTGGCTGCTCTAAACACAACGAATTTTCTCTCAGGGCGTTGGCACAGATTCCACAAAATTAGCACATCGGTGTCTCAGAGACACCTCCAGCTTAGCAACACCTCCAGCTTAGCTTTCAAGGTGTTAGTGTGGTAGCAGCAAGACTTGCTGTAGCAGCATGGAGACTTGCACAGATCTCATTTATTCAGCTGAATCAAGCATTCCCATACTTGCTTGTGATCCATTTTCACATCTCTCATGCTTTAGGGTTCATGATGAAATAAAACCCACATTTCAGACTCAGAGTATAAACACAGAAACAATTTCAGGAGGCTGTGAGTGATTTTAATACACATAGAGCTCATGGAAATGGAGTAGAAAGGAGTTTACCCAGAAGGGCAGTCATCTGTGTTGCATGACTGATAAATAATCACTGGCTTTTGCAGCTCTCTGCATAATGATTCATTTACTTTCTGTTTCTCTGCATTCATGCACTGTAGTCTTCTGGAGCGGGTTCCTGAATTCCCACAGCTAGCAGAGCAAGTACTCCACTCAGCGTATTCCCATTTATAACCTAAGAAATGCAATTGAAAGTAGTGTGAGAGAGGCACTATACGTTATAACTGTGTCACATTTTAATTGTTTTAGCAGCATATTATGTAAGCTAGATAGATACTGCATGCTCTATAGAAAAGCAAATATTTCAGCATTGTGAAAAGGGACCATAAGCCAAAGTAGAATTTAGTCCTACTCAAGTTCAGCCCTTACATATGAGCATGAAGTTCTCTAGAAGGCAAATGGGATCAGCATGTGTGCACATGAAGGGCAGAACCTGGCTCACAGTAGGAACTGATGAACTTCTTTTAAAACTTTCATAACATTTTTATACAATGAGCATTAAAAAGAGGAAACTGTAAATCAGGCTCTCTAGGTTTCCCGCTGTTCTACAGCAGATATATTCTGAAGAAAACTCATCTCACTCCAGACACTTCACATAATTTCAGGATTTAAGAGAATCCTGTACTAAACTATAGAAAAGTATTTAATGCATAAATAATCTGCCACCGAGGCATCTGGCAAGATGAAAAAGGAATTTTGTTTTAAAGAGCGTTTTATATAAAAAAAACCAATCACCTCTAACAATTACTACCTTTGTATTTAGTCACAATTCCACACTTACCCCTTTCCCCACAATTTTTTTTTTGACGCTTGGTAAAAGATGAAGTACTATGCAATGTTGACAGATTTTTATGTGATCACAGAAGGAGTCAGATTTTTCTGTAATAACTAAGAATAATTGATAGCTACCAGCTGTGTCCACAGGCTCACTCTTCCAGCACATAATGAATTCTTTAACTTATTGTTTTTCAATGTTTCCTTATTACTTCTGGGTTTCTTAAAATAATACAAAAGGGCCTTTTTCAAAGTAGAAGTAGTTAAATTTACTGACTGCAACTATGATGGAGAGACTGTATTGTTTGTTTAACTAGGATGATACTGCTCAGAAGCGCCCTCAATATGCCTACTGTGCAAAAACCACCAAAGGAGATTTTGCAATCTTACAAATGCATGGGTATTTCAGTGATGAAACATTTACTTAAGCAACAATCAGAGTTAATGCTCACGACTGGAAAATGGAATCTCCCCAAAATACTGACCAGCGTCACTGGAAAGGGTATTGGGCAACCAAAAGGCAGTCCAGCTAAAGACTACAGGTTGATAGTTCAATACTGGGCTAGACCTGTTGAGAAATTCTAATTTTAATGAGATCTATGTTAGGACCGAGGCCTGGATTCATTTTTTGATAAAGTCTATCAGGATATTTTCTGATTCAGTTCATAAATATTTTGATTTACTTTTGATTTAAAAAACGAACATTTTGATGATAGATAGGTTTCAGTAAAATTACTTTGTAAATGTAACTGACTTCGCAACCCCACACATACAGAACCATTGTCGATCATAAAAGTAATCCACTGGCAATCACTGAGAGTACACTTATACACAGCGTGGGAGATTTGCAAGATCTGATCTTACAGCTTAAGTCCTTTGCACAGAAACAGTAAGCCAAATCATATTGATAGGATAATAGATAAATCACGTAAGAAAATTTGCTATTTCAACAGATACTTGTTTTTAAACCTGATTTGCATTCCCTGGGTATTGACTGGTTACAGAGTGTTTTTTTTTAAACTGTCAAATGGAGTTTGGTGCTTTGGACTCTTAGTAGGATCTAAATTCCTAACTCTCTTTTATAATGTAATTCATTTCTAAAGCACTTTACGTATTTACAAACTGTATAAAATATTTGCAGATGCAGCCTATTGTCCTACTGGTGCATATGTAAGATTCTTCTCAAATTCATCTATAATCCTCAGATGCACATTTTATAGCCTACTAATGGAAACGTAGTTTTGTGCAAGCACATTACATTGGAGGACATTACAAAACGTTCTTGAAAACTTAACACTGAAATTGATGAGTGTGCCATAGTACATTGATATGTTTAAGGGTGACTACAACAAGATGGTTACCACATCATTGTAATGACACTGGAATATGACAATTATATTAAAATTATTTTGATTATAATTAAGATATTTCCAAAGATTACCTAAAAGTCAGTTTTGTTTCAGTTTGGTAGGCTATCATGGCAGCAATTTGTATGATTTGCTGAAGGGGAAGTTGAGAAAACCTGTCTGATTTAAAACTGTTTAAGCAGCAAGACACTGAATCAGGCAACATTCTCTCAGCTTCTCAGCTACACAGGTAAGAAATGAAACCCCCCACATGATATTTGGATACACATTAATTTCCAGATCCAACTCTGAGTATGGACATTGTCTATTGACTTAAATGGGACTATTCACATATGTGAAGTTAAACATGTATTTATGAATTACTTTCTATGTATAAAAGCAGGTTAGGTTTCAGGAAAGTCTTTACAGAGTGAAAGAAAATATTTTAAAATTTAAGAATTTGTCATATAATTTTCAACAAACCTTCCTTCTTGACATTTACCCAAACTGACATTGGTTTTGCACTAGCTGAAGTCCAACATTGGAATTGTCCAGCAAATTGACCAGAGTTGGTGTTCACCTCTAGGATACGACCCCCAACCAGGGTTCGGTATTCCAAGGTCTTAACTTCCTCAATTGGACTATCTCCAAAAAGCCAGTGAACTGTATTTCTGTAGCTGGGCAGCACCGGGCAACCTAAAAATCAACAACATTTTAGCAGGTTTTTCTAAACACATTGAAATGTTTGCAAATAAGTATGTATGATTGTGTGATCCTACCTAAAAGACCTTACCAGTCTAAATAAAAACAAGAGTATGCATAAATTCACTGAAGTCCAAGCTATGGCCCAAAACCTGACTGTGCCTTGAGGGTTATCAGCCATGTAAGTTGATATATACTTACCATAGTTCTTTACATTTTCCCTTTCAGTAAGAACTTACCTTCTGTATGAATGAAGGGCATGGGGGGAACAATTATTTAAATGGAATGAAGATTTCATCCCAGACTACAATATGCAAATACATTTGTACTGAAAGAGTTTCTGTCTGTGTTGGAAAGGAGTCATAAACACATTAAATGAAATTGCTGCATTTTCACTCCACAGGCACAAGGAGGGATGGAAACAGAAGTATTCATTTAGACAGAAAAATAAACAGAAGAGTTCTAGAGCTCAGCTGAATCCCCTCCCATCGTTTTCAAGTGAAACTCAAAGAGAAATTACGCAGCTTCTGTCTCATGGTGAGTCACCTAGACAATGCCTAAAGGGTCCGCATTTTAAAACATTTTTTGAAAAGCTGAGTCAAAAAATAATTGTGTGTCTCACTCTGAGGCTCCCTCCCTGATAACAGAAAGTGAGATACGGTTATTAAATCCAGAAGGTCACCAAACCCAGACTCTTAGCAATTACGCTCACTTTCTCCATGGGGCCCTCTCCATTTTCATGAAATGAATAAATAATATAATTTAAATGACAAAGCAGAAAAAACAACATACCTATTCTCAGTGGATCTCCAGGTACCACGCTGATATTTGTACCAATTCCAGATGCCATTAGGACACGCTTTCTTCTGCTTCCGTTTGATAATAGAGTGTTATTCTCTATATATCTTTGTTCTGTAACACAATGTGTAAGATTTCTTCTTAGCAAGAATTAAATCAAGATGCTAAAAAAAAAAGGTATCAAAATATCCAACATGCTAGTTATGAAGCAGAAGGATAATAGTGCTTTGGAAATTTTTAGGGTCAACTTCATTTATGCAGTTAAATTGCTGTCTAACAAATATACTTCAGATACGTAAACAGGGAAACACAGAAATTATTTATAACGTTTATGCAAGTTTCTAAATTAATCAAATGTATTGAATTTTATTTATTAGAAAAATAAGCCTGTAACACTTAGTGTAAAAACAAGATTTACAGGATGTATGATGTATTTACTGTTTCTCATGACAACGTTATTTATTATTTCATTACCAGTCATTCACATACAGAAATTTTAAGAAAAATAATTCTCTCAGTGGAATCAGGCCAATTCCTCTGTTCCATTAGATAGAATTATGACAAAGTGCTATAACAGAAAAAAAGAAGAAAATCTCTTAAAATCTCATTATGCATAGAGATAGCATAATGTATGCAGAATCATATGCCTATCACTATAGCAACTCCTCTTTTTTATCACATGCCAGACAGAATAACTGCCAAAAATGTGGGCAATCTGTCAGTAATACACAGTTCTTGCCACTTAGTCAACATTTCTGTTTTAATGAACGTGCGTAATATCTATGATTCTCCCTCCAGAACAGTTTAAATCTTTTGTTATATTCTAACTTCCATGGGTCATTTTACATTGGTTCAGCATGTTTCCTCAGTGTGCAATGTCTGTACAAAGCCTACTGCTTGTCTGTGTAAACACTGGGACAAAAAAGTCTCCACAGAACCACAGTGAGGCCAGTTCCGTACAGGCAAAAGGCTAATTGCCTTGTCAGTCCTTAGGAACTTTTATTAGAAAGGCTGCACAGATTTTGCTCTACTGCTCGACTGTCCCAGGTCAGGCAGTAATTGCTGTAGCAAAGTCCAAAAGGCTGACATGATGTTGCTTTAGACAACACTGAGTCAGTGCAATCTGCAAATCCTGACACCAGAAGTCCTCCCATTTCATTGCAGTTTTGCACAGCCAAAAAATTGCAGAATTTGGCCCTCTCCTATCCACTCAAGATTTATTTAAACTAATGTCATGTGACCGGGAATAGAAATGAAGTTCAGACTTTGGTGAACAATCTTCCCAGTCACGTCATTATAATAATATTCCTCTCTCGAACATCTGAAGTTTTGATGTAGTCCAAGAAAACTGAAACCAAGAAGGGAGCTTCAGTCTACACTCATCCTCACACAGAGACTCCTGTTATGTCTTTGGTACGTCTTCCTTGACCGACAGATCCAAACATCTATAACCTGCGCTACACGTGTGCCTAAGAAAGAAAGCTTTGTAGCGGGATTGGCCATGTATGACTGTGTTGTACTTCATAGAGCAAAATGGTGAGAAAGTTAATCTCTAGAGCTGAATGATCCATTTACTGGAGCTATTTGCAAGGCATGATTGTATTATACAGTATTACATTATTAATCTGCTTACAATAGTCATTTAAATGGAGTTTTTCTTTACATTTTCTCTTCTGAGAGTTAGCAGTTCATCTTCAGAATTTTTTGTTTTCCATGTCCCTACATTTTATTGGCCTCTATAATTAAAAAAAAAACAAAAACAAAAAACAAAAAACAAACAAACAAACAAAAAACCCCAACAAACCCCAAAACCAGCCTTTGCTTTCATTTCACTGCATTTCCCTGCAGATTTTCTGAATAATTCAAGCCTGCCTCATTTCCCTAGATAAAAGCACTGGGAACAATGTAATATGACAGTGGATTTAGTTTTCTAATGTGTCTGCTCATTTAAGGGCTGATATTTGTTGCCTGGAAGCGAGAAGGTGGAACAACTTTTGAAGAAGTCAAACCATCTGTACCTAGATCCACTATTACAGGAAACACAAAATAGAGAACATATTCCAAGGAGTCAGATGCAGTCAAAAATTCCAAGTTCATAATAAAGTGTTAAATATCCCCCCAACTATTTTATTGGTCAAACTTCATAATCAAAGTGGCTCACTGCTGTTATCAGTAAGGAATTCTATTTAGCACTTACCAGTTAAGTGGAGAACAGATGCAGCTTCAGCTTTTCCGAGAGCATTAGTTGCTCTGCAAATGTATGTTCCTGCATCTTCATAGGAAACATTCCTCAGAAATAAAGAGCCATTCAAAACCAAGAAAGAATTGATTTGTAGAATGTCTTTCTTCTTAAACCATGTTACATTGGGTTGGGGAATACCTTTAAAATACAAATAATTAAAACATTTATTGAGAGAGATAAACCATAGGCTTTATATCACTAGCTGCTACCGTAACATTCAAGAATCGTTAAGTTCCTTTGCCATTTCATAGTGTAAACCAAAGTAACAACATTGCAGCAAAACAAGTACTTTTTCTGTAATAACTAACAACTCTCAGTTGTGAGCCCTATTAATAATTCAGCATCCCACTGAGATTAAAGGTTAAGCACTGTAAGGCAAGCTCATGGAACAGCTTTAAAAACTGCTACCAGTCCTACAAAAGCAATGTGCTCATGTGTCTTGCTACTGAAAGGTGTGAGACCATTAACCCCAATCAGGACCAACTAACATAAAAATCTGCACAGCATCTTTTCATTCAACCTGCACCCCAGAATAGATGAAGGAAGGAATGAATATGCAACTTCTGATTAAAAATAAAGAAAAAAAAAAAGAAATGGAGGCAAAATATTTCTCTTGAAGAAAAAAAAAGGATATATTTATCAATTAGATTACAAAACATATGTGGCCAATTTCTGCCAAAAAAGCTCCTGAAAATTTCTCCAAGTAGCAGATATCATATATACAACTTTTAACAATGTAGTGTGAAGGAAAAGGAACAGAAAGAGCTATTAAGAACTAAACGAGGGGCTCAGTTGTTAAGCAATCTCATTTACCACGTTATAGAAAGCCAAAGGTCTATCATCATTCCTATTGTAACACTTGAACTCTGAGAAACTCAGCATTTGCAGATAACTTGTCATTCTAAATTTTAATCAATGAATGACTTTGCACATTTATTTTTAATTAGATTATTTTTTGCACTGGCACAGTAATACCTCTGTGGGAGGACTTCTACTGTCTTCTGAAACATTTGCCTTTAAAAAGATATTCTGCAAGTTGGCAAATCAGACACTTCATTTCTTGTGCTCTGGCTGAGCTGCCACAGCAGAAGCGCTCTTTCAAAGCTCCAACATCCCAGATAAATCACTGGGTAAGTCTGACACACGTGGCACAGTGACTTGCTGCAGAGGTGCACAAAGGTGCAGGGCACAAGACAAGTCAGAGCAGTTAAACTGTCTTTCACCTGAACTCTGTTTTCTCTAAATATACTGATCAGCGCTCACTGAAGACTACCAAAACGGTTCTGCTATAGAAGCTGACCTGAATGTGGGACATTTGGAAGTTTCAGCCATATTGAATGCTAATTCACTCTCCTCTCTTCACAGATCATTATGCAGTATTACTTTACAGATGATGTCTTCATGATGTGGAATAGCCTTTAGGAACAACTTTAACATTTCAATCACTGGCTTAGCACTTCCAATGCACACCTCAAGTTTTCCCTTTACTGTAATAGGATCCAGACATATTTTTTGGAACCTGCTATTTCACTGAAGGAAAAAGCTCCCCCCACCATTTTGTCTAGAAAGACAGCAGAGGAAAACACTCTTCTGCATAATCACAGATTTTATTCTAGACAGTTTAGCAACTTTTCAGTACTTTTAAACTCTGAGATTGTGTCTTACTGAATAAAACTGCATAAAACAAAGTACAGATCTGCAGAGTGCACAAGGATCCAAAAAACCAGGCTGTTTTTCAAGTTTCCAGAAGAAGCTTTATGCCACCTTGAAAAATCCTTTTGGAATTAGGATGAGATCTTGTTTTAAGGGTCTTTTTTCCATTTTACCCCAGCTTTCTGGCTAAAGTGTATCATTCTCAGACATACTTTTCCTTTACAGTGTACTTTCCATGGTCATTCAGGCATATACACTTACTATACAGACGGGCTGAGGAGGTGTTGTGAGGATGCTGAGCTGTTTTAATCTAAGGCCTAGAGGTTTGCAGCCAGGCTACCCTCACTGGCACCAAAATTCTGCAGACCAGAGCCAAAAATAAGCCAGAAGCAGCACGGTTGAGATGGGACTGAAGTCAAAAGACTTAAAGTCAAATTCCACAAAACACAAAAATGTTTGGAAAGGTTCAAATTTAAGCTTTTAACCTGAGCCTCTATCAAACTTCAGCCCAATATCTCCCCATGATACAGTCCTCCCTCTGCTCTCACCACAACATTCAGAAATGTACCTCGTTCCTGGGATTTAACTTAAGTAAAATATTTCTTTCTTCCAAACTTGGTTTGTATCCTAGAGTTTATCCCAGAAAAATTGCCATGTCTCTACTCTGCTACCCGTGTCTCATTCAGAGACATGTAGAGCCTTTTAAAACCTGGAGTTCAGCTTGCAGAAGAAATCTGTAGAATAGCTTTGCCTCTCATTTTAAGTTCAAAATTGGGTGTCTGTCACACACCTTAAACTCAATCTAAGTTATAGCAAAAGATTCCTCTTTCTTTCTCCAAAGAGCTGTATACATTTCTCTTTAGGGGAAACAAGCAAGTAATACCACACACACACAAGTAAATCGGACCATTTCTCAAGTGAATAATGTGAATACACAAACATAAATTCTAGGTCTAAGGAGCAGAAGTGCGGACAGAGCCCTGCATGGCAGTCCAGCAACTAGTCCAACTGAAATGCACAATGAATCCAAGCAATCTTAGGGGTGCTGTCACTTACAGATAAAGGGGAGGGAGGAAATCCATGAAAAACAATCAGTTAAATACATAATGGAAAAACCAACACTATTATGCATTATACATGGCTATCACACACTGTCATTTTAAAACAGAGTTAATGTTATCTAGATAACTTCAGGATGTATCCATAGACGTGAGCTGTTTGAACTGAAAATAGTAGTGGGGATAATCACAACACTCCTGCATTGTATTTTACCTAAAACTACTGAGAAGTAAGATTTTTGTCTGAGAGTTAATAATTTTTATGTGAGCTGTATGCTGAGTCCCTCTGAGCTAGCCTCTTCACAATCATTTTGAGGTCCCTTCAAGTTTTTGCATTTCATGGTTCCTTTTCTTTCCCCAACCTTCTTGTATTATGCGGAAACCAATTCACTGTCTGAGAGTGAGCCTGGGAGATACCGGACCACCTGCTTAAGAACAACTGGTATTTGCAATCAAGCTCCTTCTGTGTCCTTTTTCATGGGCTTTTGGTTAGGTTGCCATCAAGAGTATTAAAGCAAATCCTCTGCTTAAGCCCTGAGCTAAGGAAAAAAGGAAGATACCTTTCAGAGAAGAGTTCAGGGACCTATTACAGGCTGGAGTATAGCATGAAGGGAGGAGAGGAGGCAGGAGAGGGGAGGGGGCAGGACTGCACACTCTGCAGTCAGGACATAGCTGTATGCTAGAAATCAGGGGTCTCTAACCCTGCCTTTCAGGGGAACCCAAAACTGGTGAGCACAAATGTGATATAAAGCTTTCGGAGTTGTGCATCCAGAGAGATGCAGTAGAGAATCTGGCCAGGAAAAAGTTCTATTGTGTGGTGCTATCCCATCTGCTGATAGACACCCTATAAATGGATTAAAGAAATAAAGGAGAGAAAGACATCCCTTATAGTCCAGCTTCTTTGCATTCTTCAGCAAAGCAGTGTGTATATTTCAATCTCTTCTGGACAGCTTAGTTTATCTGTATGTTCATATTGCCAGTGAAAAATCCTTTTCTGCCATAACTCTCATGAGAGACGCTGAATTCTTGTGCATACTGTCATTTCTGGAATTCCTATCAGGAGAAACTCTTACTGTTGGAGGATATTAAAAAAACCTAGTTTTAGGTGTGCATTTACCTTTTTAATAGTCTCTGTGCTTAACAGTGCTTTGCATAAAACTTCTCATAACACAGCACATAGCACAACCCCAGCATGCAGTCACTACTTACACATTTCAGGTGAAAAAGCTTCCATCATGCAGATTTTCGATGCTTTTCCTTTAGCAATTTCCTTTACTATTCCTTTAGTATTTACTACTCCTGAGATAAGATTTTTCTTCCCTTCTCACTGCACGCTGAGTTACATCTCATCTATCAGCTCTTGTGAGAAAGCAGACAAAGTGTACAATTCCAACATTCCTCATGACAAGACTCTTACAGTAGCACTGTGAAAAGCACCGATTTTCCTACACAGAAACTGCAGGATAGAGTTCAAGCATACCATCAAAATGCAAGAAAAGCTCTTTTTTTTCTAGGCAAATAAGTAAAGTCCTAAAAGTTGTGCTTTATCCTTTAGTATTCATGTAAATAAAATTTTAAAAGTTTTAAGTACTGTTTTCTTATCCAAGGAGAAACTAAACTAAGTAAAAATAAGCCAAACCACCAGGTAACGGTGTTTTTTTCTTTTTTTTTTTCTTAAAGGTGACAAACTGAACGGAGCTGAAATTATACTTAAACTTTGGGACATATTTATAGGACTTCATGGAGGAGTTCATCCTGTGTACAAGGTGCAATTTTACTGCAGGTGCTTGACTCTCCTTTACGTAAAGGTTGATTTACATAGGGACCTTCCATGGACAAAAATAACATTCACACTGTCTTCAAGAGCCTTTTCCATTACTGAATTGTAGCGAGAAGACTATTAACAGAGATGTTTAAAAGCTAATTACATTGAATTTTAAAAATATTTCCTCCTCACTGCTATAATTTTCTGCCCTCTTCTGACTCAAAGAAGTTTCTACTGTTGTCATTTGTCCTTCCCTGGACAGTTTTAAAATGTTTCTTTCCTTTCACTTTACTGTCCAAACTTAACACATCTACATAAGTTTCTTCTACAGAATGGCTGCCTTTCTGTATCCATCAGAAGACACCAAATCATTCTGGGAATCATTTTCTAGACCTTCTCTTCAGGAAAAAAAGTAAATCTTCCAGTCTGTAATCCTGGAAGGAAGCCACTCCCTATCTACATTCAAGAAAATATGAATTTCAAGCTGAAGAATTCCTGGTTTGATCCTCAGCCAGTACAAAAAAGGGAAGAGGTAAGAATAGCCTGTAGCCGCCTTTGTTTCCTTCATACCCCACCTCCACGCAGATGCAGCTGAGGATGAGCCCAAAGGTATCGACTCACCCAAACTGCCAAAGATTCAGAATCCCTGAGTGCCATTTAGATCCCAGTGATTCAAATGGGACATCCATCACTGACATCAGCTAGTAGCAGAATCAAACAATCATATCCTATGGCTCCAAATCAGGAAAGCACTTAAGCGTAGGACTAAATCCATCCCTATTAGGGAATGCAATTAAACACATGCTTAAAATTAGAATGGCTGTAATTGTCCTTCATGAACAAAGACACATTCCTGAATTTGGGCCTTCTTAGTCTTAGAAAAACCTTAAAAATTAGAATCTTACTCTTGCAATGGATCTAAATCCTCTGATGTTGAAAATTTCTACTATAGACCTAAGTGGCTATAAAACTTTTAAATTAGTTTAATCTATTTTTCTGACCTCAAACACAGGTTATTTTCCACTACAATACTCAATGTTCCATGAAAAAAGTCATTTTCCAGTGTGAGTGGCCTTGGGACAGCAAATGTTATGGAAAAAAACCTCCAGCTCCAGATGGGACTGTGAAACATGTGTTTAAAAAAAGAAGAAAAAAAGAATCCACGCTATAGGGTGCCCTTAAAATATTCAGTGTTCAAAAACAAATTTCCTCCAACCTTGAAAGCCCTATGAAATATTACACACCATAAAAATCTTGGCCTACTAACTAGTTGCTCTAAAACATTGGATATGTCTTCAGAAATTTTTCCCCCAGCTATGTAGAATCTCATAAAGTATTCTGTATTTCCCATTCAACAGCAAGGCAGAACTGTGCTGGCACAAATCACATTTTGCTGCACTTCGCTAAAAGTTTACCTAACTTTAGAGGCTAAATTTGCGTGTCATCTTTCAGAGGCAACAATTCTGGGTCGGTAATATACACAATGAATGTCATTTGATTATTATTTATTCTACACTTATTAACACCTACAGTGGATTTAGCATAACTTACAATACAATTTCTTTGATTGATACATCTTCATATTTTCTCCAGAGGAAGTCACAAACTGCCTTTCTATTCATCTGAATTATGCTTGAGCAATCAACTTACAGCGAACCCTAAAAAGCCTAAACCATGCTGCTACTGAAATTACCTGCATGAATCTTGCCAACTTCACCGAGAATAACAGACAGAGAGCCAGTGTGAGATATTTTGGCACTTGGTATGATCCTCCAACCTGCCCTCTGACACTGCCCCATTCTCTTGCAAGCTTTCAAAGCTATGACCTCTGCCTCTTCCTACCAGCCATGCAACAGCCATTCTTCCTAGGTGGTAGCAACATTTGGCAGGATTTAGATATACTTACTGACATCTGGTGACCTCCTTAGAGGGGTTCCTGAAGCAAGACCCCTTCCCACCCCACTCTTGCTACAGCTCTGTCAGGTCCTGTTTAGTTCTCTGGCTGCCAGCTCAAAGACAACTTGATCTTTTTTCCAGCTGCAGAAGTTTAAGGCTAATCTTTTTCAAAATCAGGCATTTAAAATAAGGCAACTATATTTAGGCAACTAAAGAAGAGGATCTGAGTTAAGTATGAACTCAGAAATGACTGCTAGACTGAATTCTGTAGTCAACCCCCAACAAAGACTTGGTGTGCATTAGGGCAATTCTACAATTCAGCACCGTTATCAGAGACTGTTTTGCCCAACTGGTTAGTAATTGTACTTTCACTTTACTGAACAGCCATGCTATGTCACCAAGGACCCAGACATTTACGGTCATAAAGTAGATACCTACTCACGGACTTGAAAAATACAACTTTATCAGAAATTAAAGAACCACACAGGAATTGCCATTCTTAGTCAGACCTGAAGTCCACTTAACTCAGCACTTTGTGTCCAGTGATGGGCACCTGGGGATGTGTAGGCAAAGAGTACTAAAATCATGGCCTTTATTGAATGACCCTTCCTTGGTATATCTTCCTAGCTTCCAGAACCAGAGGTAGCACTTAGACCATTATGCTTGTTTCCTCTAATATTGCTCTTCTCTCTACTATATCCCTTTCAAGATGAGATTAGGAAGCTGCAAACAGGATTCACCACAGCTTTAAGCAATGGCTAATTTATATTTTCTATTCTTTTGTCCATTCCTCTGCCATTAGTTTTGATTTGCCTTTATGGACACCACCCAGGGAGTGTGCTGGTGTTCCCACAGAACTAACCAGCATGACTCCACAAATCTTTCTCTTATTTGTGGCAGTCATTCAGGTACAGCCATGTGCACATGCCTATATTTAAGGTTATTTATTCTATACGTACATTAATTCTGCAAATATCAATTCTGAACATCCTTTGCCTTCATTTAGCTATTAAACATTATTTGTGTGATCTTGCTGCAACTCTTTGCAGAGAGTTTTAGATCTGATTAGCCTCTATAAATCTTGATCCTTCATAGCTTTAGTCAACTAACTGTTCACATTCTTTTTCAGAACTTTTATAACAATGTTGACCATCACAAATCCCAGAACAGAGTCTTGGGGCACCCTACTGGTAATCTCTCCCCACTGTAAAATTTGGCCACTTGTTCCTTCCGATCATTTAACGGGGTACTAACCAACGAGCTAACCTCTTCTTTGACACTGTGAGAATTTGTTAAACTTTGCCTAGGGAACTTCTTGACAGCATTTTACAAATTGAAGTAGGAAGTATCAAGGGAATACCCACATGCTTGCTGAGCATTCCAAGAACTCTAATGGATTTTTGAAATTTTACCTTCCTCTAACACAATCCATCTTAACCCTTCCTGAATTAGGAATCTGAAGGAAACCCCTGCCCAGATAAGGAAAGCTGGGAGAGAAAGGGAGAAACACACTCCAAAAAAAGCAATGCTGTAAAACGTTCCAATTAATGTTTTTTTCCCCCACAAACTCTGTAGGCTATATCTACATTAGCAAGTAGTGGAGGGCATCATGAACATGCTTGTAAAAAGACATAGTTGGTGCTGAGGTCCCAAAACGCACCTGATGTGCGTTTGGATGAGGGTTGCTTTGGACTGCTTGGGAATCTTGCCCGGACCCTTGGACTTACTGCCCATTAGTATTTGGAAAGTAATAGGTATAGTCCCCAGACATAGCTTTCAGTTTAGTTATATCCAAAGGGATTCAGTTTTCAGGTTGCAAGACACAAAGCAAAGCACAATTAAGATTTTGAAGTAAATCTTTCAGTCCTTCCCACTTATGCCTGATCCAAACAAAAACTCTAATGTAGTGCATTTATAGTAAAAAGAAGCATAAGATCAAAAGATTTTCCTTTTATTATACTAATTATAAATACTGTCATTCCTTCATCATAAAATAAATCTGTACGTACCGCTTTAAACCTTTGAAATCCATTACTAATATCTTTTAGAAAAACACACAAAAAAACTAAAAGAAATGAAGAGCCAGAATCCTATGTATTAAATTGCTATTTTTCTTCACTGAGATATCTTCTGGGGGGTTAAGCATAGAAGACAAAGAACAGCATCAAAGTTACATTTGGAATAGTGTGGGTAAATGAAGGAACAGATGGAAAATCAAATTCTTGATTTATCTGGACCTGTTTCAAATTCCAATACTGACAGCAAGTAGCTGGTCCATCTTTGTAAAACTTATGTGCAAAAAGATGGCCCTGATTCAACAGGTTTTGTGTATTTCTCACAATTTTTTTATCAATATGTTATTCTTAGAGAGCCAAAAAATATTCATAGGAATGCAGAATTTGGATGAAGATGTAGTTTCTACTTTTAAAAGCCTCTGTGCCAAGATATTTCAGAGATGCAATATAATGTATATAGTATAAACAACCTGAACTCAGTATGTTTCCCTTCCACACTCTCACCAGCAGGTGGCAGACAATGCACATTTTAGACATAGTCTTACTTTTTTTCCCCCTATTTTACTTCAACTGAGAACTTTCAAGGTTTCACAATAAATGGAGTCTGACAGTTTTAGTTTATTTTAGTAATAATCACAAGACGATCTTTTCTGCAAATACAATAAATGTTATCCAAGAGTAATTTGGAGCAATCAGTATTGATATTTATACCATGTGTGTTGATTGAAAAGCTCTTGGCTGTAAGAATGGAATATGAATCTGTCCAGAACGTTATGAATATCTTCTAGCATATGCTTGTGTGGGAGCTATAAAAGTGAGTTTATTATAATTAGTGGAAAAATAGTTTTGTTATAAATTAAAAAGAGAAAAGAAATCAATACTATTAGCTTCAGCAGTTTAGCTAGCTTTTCTTAATCTATTCCTTGATGTTCTTCTATTTATTAGGATACACTTGAGGATTTCAAAGTTTTTTTTAATCTGAATGTGATTTTTGGAGTGTGCAAGAAAGACTTTCAAAGGACAAAAAGAACCAAAACAGTAACAATGAAAAAAGAAAAAACTGTAGTCAGCTGGCTAACACGGTGTGTAATATCAAACTTCACATCCTTTCCATTAAAACCATCAAACAAGAGCTGTCCTGTGTAACATGGCCTAATGAACGCAGAGCCCCTTAAGTGGAATATACTTGGTTCTCTTCAGGCCTTGAATAATTAAAGGGTGTATTGTACAGCCATTAGCCAGCCAGTAGAGGAAGTTGGGAAGTGTAACTTTCCTTACAACGTCACCTCCTCTCTACTTTTCACAACTGTCTTTGTCAGATTGTTGGGTAGGCTGCTCCTACTTCCAGCTGAAGTTCTGCTTTATGGCATGATATTCTCTCCTAAACGAGCCATTAATTTACCATTTTGCATACATGCATAATTTTTATATGTGTTTCAGAAAGAAAATTCCTGAATAGACCTTACACTGGTAGACACAAAATGTAGAACACAATATGCAGACCTACTCACAGAGAAAACTATGGTTTGAACAACTATAAAAAAGTATAGGTTATCCAGCCTACCGAAAAAAAACCCTCAGAAATCATTGCAGCCAAGAAATTTAAAAGTAATTTAAGAATTCTGCTAGTGGCATGGCACTAATATTCTTCACACACAGAGACACCTTATTCATTAGATGGTTCTTATGGAGAACTATTTTGTGGGCTAGCTAGAGTCCAATAGATCAGATGTATCTGCTTGACATGTCTGATGAGGAGAAAAGGACTCTTGCAGACTCACATTGACTGTAGGCACAGAACTTTTAGAGTGCATAGAAATATTAGTATTTTTTCTGATTCAAACTCTTGCTTGTCTGATAATTCACATAATGTTTTATCAGCATTCACAACAAAGTTCTCATCCTACTACACTGCAAATGTAGTAGGATTTTTGGGTCCAACCTATTAGACAAACATATTAACATAAAGTGCTATTAAGTTCAGTCTTCTACAGTCAGTGGTTTATTACTTTGCATTAAGGAAAGGAGATCAGAAAAACTCTGCTTACATCATTTCATAAGTTTTTCTGCTTCTAGGCTTAGTGACATTTTAAGACATGCAAGCTCTATTTTATTCACAAACAGTAATACTTACTTCCTTGGCAATGACAGGAAATAAAGCAATTAGATAAATCATTTTTTAAGTCAACACTGGTGTCTTAGCATAACTAAAGTTTGGCTCACGAATATACACAATTCTAAAGCATTTGGAAATCTACAGTCCCATGTGAAAATATTAATTTATATTTAAATTGCTAACTGCTTACCCATCCTAACAATATTAATATTAACAGTGTGACATTAACTCTCTGCTGAATTTGAGATGTAGGTCAGTTATACATAGAGTTGCCAAACTATAGTTGGAAAATATTACTTCATCAAAGAATTAGCCTTGGTACAACAGTGAATAGCAGAGCCACATGTCCTAATATATGTCAGCCTGGCGCCACTATTGTATGCAGAACTATTTGTGTATATATATATTTCTATCACTACTCTGGTTCAGTATCAACATGCTTTCTGATATGCGCTGCCCCACCAATACGAATGTGAACAGCACACTGACTTCTCTGAAGACTCTCTTTGCACTCAGTTGCAATGTTCATTGTTATTAGCAGTTTCATCTTCAACAAGGCACAAAAGGCTGACCTTAGCTTATTAAATATTTGACAGAATATTGCTGCTGTGAGTTAAATCTTACAATTTAAACTTACAGATAGTAATGATGAGATTAAGAAGAAAATATCTACCTTTCCAACAAAGGACTAGAAAATAAAATGAAGCAGTGAACTGCTTAATGCGTGTAGCTTCTGATCAACATTAATGCTGCTCCACAGATGTTGAGCTAGAAAATATCTATATGCTCTCATGGCTCGGCACTTTTCTTTGTTTCCTTACTGCAGCTGCAGACTGATGGCTCTAAAAGGTAAGTTTACTTCACCGTCAGGTTTAAAGTTCTATTAAGCTATGGCTGGAGATTTCATTTTCGGTTTTCACAAATAGTCTAGACATATGTGCATCTCAAATAGGGATAAGGAAAGTTCTCTGATGAGCAAGTCAGCTGGCCATGCTTGCTATTGCAGCAAAATAGTCATTTACTCTGGTGGGCTTTAAGCTCTGTAGAGGAGCCTCAGACCACTTCATGGAAAGAAAAGTACTTTTAAAGGAAACTCTGTTTGAATGTATACATGTGTGTGTAAATTAAAGTGACAGACAGAAAAGAAATAGGACTGGTGTGGGTGACATGCCTAGTAAAAAATGACTAATGATCAATGATTTTCTGCCTTCACCGGTAATTTCTTTCAAGGTGTAAGGTAAACTTCTGATTCCAACATTACAGGGAATTTCAGAGGAGTCCTTTCTTACCTTTCACTAGACATTCAACCATAATATTTGCTCCAATTCTTGCCACGATTGTACCTCCAACAACTGCCGAGAGACTGCTGGCTTCCAGGTTTGTAACATTTAACACAGAGGACGAGATGACAGGAATCTCTTTGAAATTAAAGGGATAATCAGTTTTAAAAGCTTTATTTGACATTTAAATATAGATCCTGTATTTAAATTCATCATCTTTGGAACAGAATTCAGTTTGCAAAGCAGCAGCCAGAAAATACAGGTGGGATAGATACAAGCAGACTCAGTTCACACCTGTTGTGGTTTTAGAGCAACAAGACCATCTTACCTGTTAAATCGGGCAGAGTTTCATGGACTGCCAACAAAAGAAACTATTTCACATTGGAGTGGGGATGGGTGCTTATATATATATATAAAAAAAAAAATACATGCCCGATTCTGTGGATGCTACAAGTCTTACCTGCACGCAATAGCAATGATGTTTCCATATCAAAACCAAACTCATTAACAACCAGGCAACCATATGTACCAAGTTCCTTTTGAGTAGGATTCTGAATCTGCACTTTTCCAATGGTGTCCAGGATCACCCTGCAGAATATTCAAGGAGTATTCAAGGGTTACTACCCTGGGACAAACCCAACTGAATCTTCTTGCGAGAGTCACAGCAGCAAAACTCCTTTTTAGGAGTTACCATTCTAGACCAGTGCATGCAGTTACAGTTCTGCTGCCTCTTTGGCAACAAAAGGGGAGCGCTGAGAGATACATACACGGAAGATTCTTCAGCCCTTTGGAGGACAGTGAGTTTGCCACTACAAACCAGAATCCCTCGGGAACAGCAGCATGAATAAATCAGACTACCACAATTAAAAGTATTAGGCTTGGCAAGAAATCCATCTCTCCAGAGCAAGCTTGGTTTCCAGCAGGATTGGGGAATTCACAAATGTATGGTCTAATCTGACTTCCAAATTACTGCAGGGTTGGTTTTTTTTTTTTTCATATTATCATCATTAAAGCTAAAGTCTTCCACCAAAAACCCACAGGTGTCTTGAATATCTTGCCTGCCATCTGAGGGGCAAGATATGAGAGAGAGCATCACAGGCTGGGTAAGAGGCTGAAAACAGCAGCCTGGACTTTTCCCCCTTGTTACCTTTCTCAGCGGTAAGTTACATGAGTTATGCCATACACTCATCACATCCAAAAAAACTGTAGCTGTGGCTTCTCCCACACTGAGTACACTTACAAAAGTAAGAGATGCACACAAACATATTAAAAATACTTGTGTCTCAACAAAACAAGCCACCTCATGCATGGCTCAAGTATGGCCTTCTTTTACAAACCCAACAGATAAACAGCCCATTTATCTCCTTGCATTCTTTTTCAGATGTAATACTATTAATGTCACTGGCTTTTGAGCACACACACATATATATGGATCTGTGTGTAAGAAACCTCACTGTGAAAACCTGCTTTGCCAATGTATCCTTTAAGTGCAAGAATATCAGTCTGGGCTAAAATGAAGACAATTTATGAAAGTAGACATTAGGAATCAAACAGATACTCGTGAATAAACAAAACACCATCATGTCCGAAGAATGAAAGTATCACTTGCCACAAATTAATGAGAAATTATACGTATTTCAAAAAATAAACATAACTGGTGGGAGCTACATGGTTCCAAAAATACTTGCACTTTTAAAAATGGCTTAGTTTTGGTGTCTTTGCTTTAATTGATAGCCCTGCAGAAGTGTATTTTTCTTGGCAGTCGGTTAATCAGTTAAGTATGTTGAGAAATATCCAAAAGTGGCTTTATCATTTCAGAATTGTTTTTTTCATTATTCAAGAGCTAGCTATAATTCCAAGAGGCTCACACACGAAGTTAATGTTAATATTATCAGGTGAGCTTCTAATTTATCAGTAATGAAGTATTTGCTCAGTCTTGAGCGAATATAACACACACTTGCTGTACTTGTTTTTCAGGTATAGTTCTCAAATGTTATGGTAATTAAAGGTTCTTTATTATTTTGTATTCCACTGGCCCCCACAGAAATATTTGTAAATTCTAAAGTATTTTTAAAAAATCCATAAAAGCTCATTCTTTCTTTTTAAATTGAAGTTATGCAGCTACAGTTATACCTCAAGATTTACTGTATTGAAGGATGGTGAGGGTACCAATGATATTTTCCCTCCTTAAAATGAGTAAGAACTAAGATTTCTTTTCATCTATGCCATGGCAGAAGTTTTTAATGTGTTCCACTGTATTTGGTATATGAACAAATCCAATAGGTTTCTTAATTTGAGTATAAATCTGTTCATTTTCTGATGCAGCTGAAATGATTAAGGTAGATTACAAAATACACAGTTAGGACATCCAAAACACTTCACCTAGTAAAAAAAAGTCAATCGTCCCATGTAACATCATGGAAATGGACATACACTTGGACGTTAGCAAAGCCAAACAACATGACAGACACTCGAAAGAAAAAAAATAAATTACTTAAATAAAAAGATGGAAGGCGCAGTGTTCATGCTTATCTCATTTTTACAACAGTATGTTTTAATATTGCACAGCAGGGTGGATTTTTACAGTTGATAGCGACATAAGTCATTCAAAAATAAAAGAGAAGATATTTACTTACTTCTCAGAGGCTTTTAATGTCTCACCATCTTTTGTCCAAGTATATTTTACTTCACTAATACCAGCTATTTCACACAGTAGATTGACAGCATGAGTATTCTTGGTCAGAAAAACCGTATTTCCAATTCGTACAGTTACTGTTTTGTTGAAGGAAACTCGAGGAGTTTCCTTTTGCCTCATAATAACTGGAACCTTCTGGTCAAACATCAACTTATCAACAGTTTTTGTGCTGAAACGTTCAGATTCATTAGGTGATTTGCCTGTGAGTTTTGAGGCAAGTTTTTCATCCTGGGCCCCCTTCCATTTTTCAGTAGTTGGTTGTGGAAGCCTAGATAATTCAGCAACTAATTGATAAATGACCTGGGATGCCAAGTCATCATCGACTTCTCCAGTTTCAATGAGCTGACTCATGTTCCTTATCAGTTCTTCAAACTGCACAGTGTCCATGCTGTAGGCACCTTGGAGAACAGCTGCCTCCAGTCGCTTATTCTTGAATTCACGAGAGCTGAAGTCGTCTGCTGAATTACTCCCAAAGGTTTCAAGATTTCGCAGAAATGGCTGGTCGTTTACTTGCCTGTCACCCAGATAGAGCTCATTCTTCTTACTCCACATTTGCCACATTTTGTTCATTTTATGCCATTTGGCCCCAAAGCTGTTGGCCTCATTGTGATCTGTGTTACTGGTCTCACTGGCATGTTTTCTAAGATTTGGTGGTTCTATCAATCTGTTGTCAGTACCGATGAGTTTGAGTACGAATGTTTCATGCACAGAGCCTGCAATACACCGGTACACACCAATATCAGTAGCTTCAAGACTATGTATTTTCAGCGAGCCTGATTTAGTGATGCCAAGTCTTTTAGAGTTTTGTAAGTGTTGTCCATCTTTCTCCCACTGGATAAGTGATTTCTGGAACCTTCGTACAGGGCACTTAATTACAACAGATGTTTTTGGAAGTAAGTAGGCTCGGCTTCCTATGGTAAAATTAATCCGCTTCTCTTGTCTTGTTTGAATATAGACTCTGTGAATACTGACAATCTGAGGTCCATGAGCAGAATACTTTTCTGGAAGCTTTGGTTTAACCTCTGAAAGAAAACAAAGTGTTGAAAATATCTAATCATTGGCACTCATGCTTACAAAATCTGCTTTTCACAGGATGCTTGACAGAGCTTTTCCTGACTTTGTTCAAGTCAGATTGCAACATGCTGAGCTTTTATCTGAGTCACAAAAATGCGAAAATATGAACAACATGAAACCATAACATTCCCCTGCTCCAGCCAAGAATTCTATTGCTTCTTCCCCAAGTCTCCTAACAATAAAAAGATACAGACAACATATACCTATATGAAGGACATAGATGGTGCACACATATGTAAAGGTATATATAGATGTATTACATAATATATTAATTTATACTATATATATAATCCTATTATGGTCATATTTCCTATATATTTCCTATTGCTGCCCCAGAAAGGCTAGGCATGACAGGAATGGAAAAAGTTAATCAAAAAATTTGAACACATTATCACTTTCCCCACATTTGAGCACTGTCGAGTGCAGAATGACCTAAATAGAACAAAATCTATCCAAAAAGTAAGGCACCCCTTGACTGTTATTTAAATTGTTGGCTGGCCATGCTGGTTGTCTGATTGAGTCAAGCTAAATTGATAGCAACATAGGAGGTGAAAGAAACAGTCAATGAAGATACTACATGCAACAAGCAAAGCCACCCTGTAATCATTGGTTGAGGGTAATTTCTTTGGGTTGAAAGATGAGTTGCTCAGTGTTGTGCCAAGAAAGTAGGGAGGGAAGGGAGGAAAGAGAGAAACAAGTCAAAATTTTGAGAGGTTGAATATAGTAATCAGATGAATTGACAAAAGCAGACAGTAACTGCATAAAGCTTCATGCAGACTGGATATGGAGACACTGAGTATTATGAAGCTCCTCCTGCGTTGTACTGCAGGCACTTGGATGCTGAAAGGTTTCTAGGGAGCTGCCTGAATGAACACCACCACAGGCAGGCTTTCCCAGCAGTGGCTGGATAGGCACACGGGAGACAACGGTGAGAATGACTGCAATGTTTCGAATACCACTGTGATGACTCACTGCTGGCAACTACTGTGCCCCACTTTGATCAGTAGAACTAATCTTACTAAGAAAACACTAGGTAGGTGAGAAACAAAGTGCTGTAGGAGGCGTGGAGCAAGGGCACGCACCCCCTGAGTTCGTTCCATGCAAGATGAAATTGGCCAGCTGGGAAGAGTCGGGAAACACTCTGTGTTGGTGCTAGAAAACAATCCAATGTGTTTGGTGACCCAGCCTTTTGGTATGTGACAGAGAAAAAAACTCAGAGCCTACAGAATGAGTTGATGAGCCAGGAGATGGACACACATATCAAAATGCTTCTCAGCATGCCTGAATCCGAAGTTGTTACTACTATTCCACTTGGTAGGTACATAAATAAAATGACAACTACACTGATGGCACCCAAATGATATCTGAAAAACTGCATGCTTCTTATATACATATGCTTCAAATATGCTGTGAAGAAATAGGTGAAAAGCTAAATGTTTCAAGCATTCAATAAGTGTGTACACTATATGAACTACACCCTAGAGTGCATTCTTATGCTTATAAAACAAAATGGATATTTTCAATGTTTTGGGTAATGAGTTCAGACCTGTGGGGATATCATGGTTTCATAATTACACAGCTTTTAAATCGGTATTCGTTATCCAGATACATGGTTCCCTCAACCATTTCACATGGTACAACAAATAAATTGCTTTAGGCACTCAGTTTACTAAAATTATTAAAGTAGCGTCCTGTTTTTAATAAGTTACTGGGCCCCAAATATTTATTTTTAGGGAAGTGTTCCAGTATTAAATCTTCCATTTCCAAAATCCAACTTACAGACACAGTAAGTGTAACTTTAAACACACAAATTAAAATACTTCAGGGCTGTGCTCTGTTTACACTAGTTATTCCAACATGGAATTAAACCCAGTGCATACTTATAAATATGTTAACAAGTCTCATCCATTTCATTTTTTAAAAAAAGAAAGACCACTAACTCTCATTAGCAGTTCAACACTAAAGGGTGTGTATATTTTTACTGGTGACTGGCGAGCAAGGCTAGGAGTGAAACAGAGTTCAGAGTTGTGGATGGCAGGCCATATAAATACATAAGGTCATATAAATATATGAGGTCGCATAAGTATGCATTTTCTAGATCCTTAGTATCATCCAATCTTGCAGCCGCTGAGGTGACAGACTGTTTGGGAGTGGTTTTTTTTTCTAGAAGGTAAATCTTGCTTAAGGATTAGATGGTACTGGAGCCATTGGACCTCATTATCACCTGGTACAAATCCATCTGAGTCTATGACCTCCAATGGTCCTCTACAGCTTTAGCTGGGCGTCAGGTCCTGGTGACCTCAAGGCTAGACTGGTGTTATTTCCTATTTCTCAGAGCCCACAGTTAGGAATGTTTCTCACTTAATAGGGCTTATTAAGTAGAAAACAGCTACGATTACTAGTCCCAGGGTAAAAGATTAATTCTAAAAAGCTTCAGCACTGTCATGAGACAGTAAAAAAGAAGGAGCTCATCCGAGCCACAGAAGCATAATCTTGAGGAGGCACATTCTGAAACACTGCTCCTAAAGGCAAGAACCTCTAACAGCACACATGTCATGCATCACTACTCTTCACTGAGTTTGCTTCACCCTTTGTAGCTAGCCGTCTGCCCATCCTAGGGCCATGGTAGGTTCCTGCTTTCTATTCGCTCCCCCTCCAAGGTAGCCTGAACCCATTGCTGCAGGAGGAGAAGCCTCCCACACATTCCTGTGAATCCAAAGCTTGCTGCTGCCGCTGCCCTGGCTCCTTCTGCAAAACCCAAAACAGAACTATGGGTATGGACATGTCTCACGCCTTTCCCTGCCCTCCTGTTGCCTCGCCGGGGATTGCCAGGCAGATCTGAGCTGCAAGGGCTCCCTTGTTCCAAACGGTTGTGGAGGTGAAGGGAGAGGACAGTGATTCTCTTTTATGACTTCGATCTGCACCCATTCAGTACAATCGCATTCCCTCTGCAGTCCACTGTCCTGTTTTCTTGGCACTGTGGTGGAAGCTGACAATGTAACTTTAATATCAGTCTGTGCTAAGCAATTTGCAAACCAGCTACACTGCCATTCAACTATCCACAATTAATTAAATTCAGATAGATATGCAGCTCAAAATATTTTATTAAACCTTATGCCAAGGACATTCCTGAAAGTCCACAGGGCTTTATTTAAGTGGAGTTTTGAACCTCAGGATTTTGGCATGTTAATCTGAAATGCAGGCCAGGAAAAGAAGTTTCATATTATGTATGAATCAGTAATTATTCTATTTCTTATTTTGTTTTGTGAATAATTTTTAAAGCAAAGCTTCAAAATGTATAAAGTAGCTATTTCTTGACAGCACTACGAATTGGGTCAAAACATGTCTATCTCTGTGATCGGTGATCAAAACCAGACCATTTATGAAGGCTTTTGGTTTTTCCCCCACCTCAAAAACTAAAAACTCTCTTTTTTCCCTTTCTTTTCAGTGCCCTGCTCCCCAAACCTACAAACTAATACCCTCCTTTATAAAAGAAGGAGAGCACAGGTTCAGACTTAAGGAACCTGCATTTAGAACTGCCTCTTCTAAATTACTGTATGTAATTGAACATACTCTAGATCAGTAAGGTATTTCCATCGGTGTTATACATATGCAATTAGTGTAACTACCATCAATATCATAATGCGATTGTGTCCAAATTGCACAATTCCTATAGACAGCTTTTTCAGAAAAGATTTTTATATAGACAGTAACAAAAGACTGGATTTTTTGAAGAGTGTCTGTACTGTCATCACTTCCTGCAAAGCTCATGAGACTGGGATTCTCATTTCTACAAGGAAAGATAGAAATTATACCTAAAGTTATCACTGGCACAGATTTTCAGGTTTTGAATTCCACCATGCTAAGCGAAATGTCCAGTGTATTGCAAATGTACAGCGAAAAGACAAGCCAGAACTGGATTCTTATCTTTTCTAATGCCCTTTGTAATTTATACTCAATTTATGGATTTTGTTTTTTTTTCTTCAGTTAGGATAGCATAAAGGATAATGCAGATCAAATGTAGGTAAGTATGAGGGTGAGAGGCATGTACCATTAAAGTGTATTCAAAAACTACTTCATTAGATAATAACCTTTATTTTTGACTGGCAGAAAAAAATTAAAACCAATCCTGTTATTACTGGTCTAGTAATTATGACACTCAGTTTATGCCAGATTACTAATGTCGTGAAAGTATAGGGAGATGAGTGAATTAACCTGCATACAGATGTTTCTTTATAAATAGATCATTCCAAATTAGCAAGAAACTACATAAAGTAACATACTTACTGTGGCAGGCATTCATCTGACAAGACCTTACAAGCAGTGAAGGAGACAGACCACTACACATTGATCCATTTAATGTGACATATTGGCCCTTTGCTGTTAGGTTTTGGCAGGCAAGTTTCCTTCTCTGGATTCCAACACCACAGCTTACTGAGCACTGTGAAAGGAAGGATGCAGTCAAACTAAACTTGGTGTCCCAATCCACACATGCTAATTTTAAACTAGTTTGGGTTTGTTTTTTTTTTTTCTTCTGAGAGAGAGTGCATACGTTCTAGTTCATATGAATCTTTGTGTTATCCAGACATTAAACTCTCGCCACTTTTCCAGGCAATAAGAATATAAGATAGGTAATTTGTTCCAGCAAGCAACTCAGGAACAATTAAAATAACACGACAGTATTTCTTTATGTCCAACCATGGGCAGAACAGAGCAATGAGATCTAGTATCTAAGAGAAACAATTCAGCATGTTCCAGTCGGTGTCAAGTCTCTCAACCCTCTCTCCTAGTTTGCATTGCATGAACCTTTAACTGCAGCTTCTAAATTCACTTTTATAAATCTTTTTTGAACAGGGAGTATTAGGCAAGCTTGATTAAATGGGAAAGAAGCAGGACATATTCCAGAATAATGCAAAGATTTGCTTTTTGGAAGCCGTAGTATTAAATAATTGATAGCTAAGCATGTCTGGTATAATGCACGCAATGAGCCTGTCCTTCAGCAACTCAAACACAGCTCAGGGGATGTGATCAGGCTGGTTGTAGGCAGGGATGCACAGCAACTATGCACAGTTTAGCCCAGGTACACACCTTGTGAAACCTGCAGCTACCCTGTGAATTTATTGCTCCAAACATCTTATTCACCCAAGCAGAAATCTTTAGAGCTCACGTTGCAACTGAAGGTTTTGATTCACCCTTGTTGGGGGCTGCTTACCTTGGACCATTCTCCTACGACTAGCTGAGGAGGACAATCAACTTTTGCACACGGTTTACTAGTTGGCAATTTAGGTTCCTGGCAGGTGTCATCAGAGTGTTTCAGGGAACTTCCATCTGTCAACAGCTGCTTACAGTACACATTGCGAGTCTGAATCCCTCCTCCACAAGTATGTGAACACTAAGGAGAAGAAGAGATCATAGCATGTACACCTGCATGGACATCTGTGCTCACCCATCACACTTATTTTACACAAACACTGTAAGCTGCTCCCCACCCTAATTATGCTCTCTTGAAAAATGACATCTACTTTTAATTAAAAAGCAAGCAGCATGTAGAAAATTCTTCTGTTAAAATGTCCAGCTAATACATTGGAGAGGATGAGAACCTAACTACTAAGTTCAAAAGTCACACCACCTGAATGCAATTAAGCAATAGAAATCTTAAAGAAAAATATGCATCTTACACGTCGATCTGCCTATGTCTCACATCAGTTAATATATGTGGTGGGAGTTTAGGAAACTTTGTCCTGGAGACAAAAAAAAATGAAGCGATGTTATTGCGTTTGCAGAGCATAGAAAGAGAGCTGATGTCTGGAGTTACTGGTATCCAGCCTTCTGAAATCTTTAAAAGGACTTTCCACCTCATCCTGTGACTACTTATTGGCATAGTAGTCAAAAGTAGGATTTTTAACCCTGGATTAGTTTGTTCTAATGAAATCAGTTGAAACACTTACATACCAAAGTTTAGGAGCTACCTTCCATGTTATTCCAGCTAGAGAATTTCAAGTACCTAGCCAGAGGAACACATTTAAACCATTTCTGTAACCCAGTCATACCTGTTGCCATTCCTCAACGTGCCAAACAGGGGGACAATCAATCTGGTTACAAGCTTGCAAAGAATGAGGCTTTTTGTCTTTGCAATCTTCAGCAGCAACAGCAGATCCTCCCGGCTGCTGGCAGTGCACATCTCTCGTCTGTATCCCAACCCCACACGTAGCCGAGCAGCGTCTCCAGGGGCCGCTTTGCCACCTGTTCCAACAACACAGCCAAAAGCCCACGTTTTAGCAACTCGCCTCAGATGGCGGAAGGAGCAATCATACCCAAACCAACCCTAGCAAAAAGTAACTGAAGGCACAGTTATTGATAGATGGCTAAAACATCCCTTTGGTTTAGCTGTAATGCAAAATTATAAACTAGATTTATAAACTTGCAGGTAACAAGGAAATGCAGAAGTTATCAACAATAGAGTAAGAGAGTCATTTCCAGACAAATTCAACTCCAGCATTTACTTTCAGAATGCTCCTCATAAAAAAACCAGCCTGTTGGCAACCTCCTGGTATTTATATTTATAAATGTAAATATGTAAATAGACCTTTCTTACATTTACAAAACTTCCTTTAAATGTGTATATGTTTTCTATAAAACATCCTGTTCCTGTTAACTTCTTCCCTACATTTTGCAAGAGGAGGTTTCTACAAACATGTAGAAACAATATGCAAAGGATCAGGGATATCGGAGATCAAAAGTGGGTAAACAAGATAGCGCATGTCAAAATTTCACATATGGCCCTTTCAAGTGACCAAATTAGGTAGGTTTTCTTGGGTTCGGACTGGGTTTGTTCTTTTTCCAAGATCTCCAAACAAACATAGGAAGCCATAAGAACTATGTGGGGCTACTAAAGAAGCATGAAATTAAAATAACCTTAAATCATAATTTCACATTTTTTCATTCAGTAAGAATAGAAAGTAAATATTCTCTGGGTTTTTTGTGAAATTGCCTTAAAATTTTCCTTTTACCACTAGAAGAGTTAAGGCTTTTTCCAACTCTGGCAAATATCTACAAAGAAGAGATTTATTTCAGAAAATGTTCCCTATTTTATTATGAGATGTGAAGAGTGGAAAAGGAGTGAACAAGACCAAAAAAAGAAACTCAACCCCAAAACCTTGTTAAAGACAGAAGTAGTGAAATTTCATCCCAAAGCACAACCAGTCCTGCAATCTGAACTCTTTCTGAGAAAGCCAATGTTTATTTAAGTCATATTAACCATTTCTTTGCCACAGTATGATTTCATTATTACAGTGTACCTCGGAGGGCAAAGCTTCATATTGCAAGTACTAGTCATTGGTGGTGGTCTCTTGGAATTGTCACACAGGGTTTCATTGACAGCTTGTTTTGTCTCTACATGCAGACACATTGCAATGGCTTCTTGTGTTCCTGAATTAAAAAGGAAAACGCTCATGAAACACTGAAGATGGAAGACATTCCTGTAAAGCTTACTCTTGAATAATACTCAGTAAAAAAGCTTCAAACACTGAATTAGATAGCAGGCTTAAAAGCGGGGTGGTACATTTCCCCCCTTCCCCTGGGGCACTCTACGATCTCAGGAACTCCTGTTAGGCCTTAGCCATTGTGTAATGAGTTGGGCCGTTGAGCGTCCCTTGACCGTACCAGGCACTCTTGCATGGCTAAGGTGGGGAGCGACACTGATCATACCAGGCTACCTGATCAAGGTAGAGAACAAAAGCAGAGGATAATTCATCATCTCTGACAACCCTGAAGCATTCTCTACCTGGATCATAACTCAAGTGGAACGATACCATGTTTACCATGGAACAATACCATAATTACTACCCCAGCCCCCCTCAGATAGTGGCCAAGATGGAAATTTACTGATGACTAAAACCAATCAACCTATAAACAGCGGTCCCAAGTGAGACCCTTGAGTTCTCCTGGACTGCAGCGGGTTGTGCCTAGAAGCTCCCTGTGGGACGCCTTTCAGAGTTCACAAACTCTCAAGTTTGTGATATTCGGAGGACCGTCAGAACCTGGGCTGAAACACTCCTTGGCCGAGACACTTCTCGGGGCTCAACCCTTCACCCATTGAGAAATGCCAAGGCATTTAATGTGAGTATTTCACGAGGGGACTTTCTAATTCGAGGGGAATTTTTAACCGGTATCTTTATCTAGGCCTTTGTCTTTCATGAATTTACCTAGCTATGGTCCCTTGTGTGTGAATAGATCTATACTGTATGTGTGTATTGATTTAGATAACTAACAATAAGCATAATCTGTAATTTAGTAATTATAGTAAACTTGACTAACTTGCTTTGTAACTGTTAAATCAGTCAATGATTAAGTGCTGTCAAAATCTTATGATATACCTTAAAACTGTAAATGAACTTTAGATTGCTGCTAGACACTTTAAATTGCTACTAAACACATAACTCCTTAGGCATAAACCGCTGCCCAAGTTTGAGACTAGGGCTAAATCCAGCCACACCTAGACTCCTCTCTGAGAAGGAGTTTAGAAAGCAAGGGGGTCTACTCTGAACCTCATGACTCAACGGAAGGGTCTCCTTATCCCTTTTGTATTAGACACAAGCCGTTGTCCAAGTCTGAGACTAAGATTGGATCCAGCCGGGTCTTCTCTGAGCCTCGTGACTCAACGGGAGGGTCTTCCTTACCCTTTTGTTCTCGGTCTTTCTATAAATCATTCCAACACAATTCTGACACTATTTTCCCTGTATATACTTGATCCGTGTAATGAGTAATAGAGTGAACCTTGCCATCGAATCCTGTTAAGTCGCGCTTTTATAAATTTCTATTAAAATCACCTTTTGCTGATACCTTTGCCAGTGATTCTTTAAGCAGCCTCAAAAACACTCATTTGTGACAAAAAGTAACATCTCAAGTCAAAAGGAACACAGAGATAGTTTATATATTTAATGCTCAAAAGATCTTTGTGAATTATATCTAGCACTTTAATTCTGTGATATTTAAAAGGTTTGATTTGACATTCTGTCTCTCTGAAAACCAGCAGAAAATAGGCTTCCCTGTCTCTCCACCAGCAGATGCTACATCTGCCTGGTTCTGTAACGGTCCCAAAGCCAACTCCTGGTTTCATTGCCAAAATCAGGGTCAAAGTGATTCCTTCTCACTTACCTTGACTTTAAGGAGCTAAAGATCTACAAAAAATGTAATAAAAATGCAGAAAACTTGCAAAACTATAGTCAGGAGAATGGCTGACTGAACATAGAACCTTTCTCATAGGGGCTAAGAGGTGCAATAGTTCTGCTGAAGGCAGCAAATCTGACACAGCCTAGAGCTTTCCTCACTCGTGACCATTCTTGGCACCTTCTGATCTGCAGCTTTTGCTACCTGGATCTTATTACTGAAGCATGAAAGATTACTAATACTCAAATTTCTATGAGTCAAAATGAAACATAATACAAGTTTGCTTTAGAACAAGTCAGCTTAGCGAATATACATTTTGTGAACTACTTTTATTTTAAATCCATGTAATTATCCAATTTTATATATCGTATTTTTTAGTATGAAAGCCTTGTTCAATTTCAAAGCTCTCTCACACGCACATGAAAGACAAGATGGTTTGTGATGTACTTGGGGGATCCTGTGTATCTGGGATGTTCTATATAAGCAATGCTAATGATCATAAATCCTGTAGAACAAAAAAACATTGAAATAATAAAATACCTATTTTGTTGCTTCCAGGTAAAAATGGCTTCTGAAGACCCACAGTTCAAAGAATTTAAATCCATTTCCTTCCTATCTTTCACTTATCTCCAGTGATTTTGTAAGGATATGAACTTGCTTTCAGCAGCAGGTTATATTTCTCTTCTTATGACCAACTTCTAAGGTTTCAAAGGGAGTTGCATTTTTAACTAGAAACCTTAACTAACCACTTCACAGTATTACCTATGACATTACCTCAAAACATCACCACTATTGTTACACAAAGGCTACTATAACTATTCCTGCTTCTGTGCCAACTATGCATGACGACTGGTTTCTTGGCACTGTCGATCATTAGCCATTTTGATTTCACCAGGCTCGATGAAATATCCTACACTGAAAGTTTCATCTCCATGCCAATGGTCCATATTTCTCTCTTTTACAACGCATTCATGAGCACTGTCATTCTTTTCATAAACCAAAGCTGTTCCTTCCATCTATAAACAATTCTGATGTAGTCCAGCGTATCAGCCAGCCCAGGTCACAATCCTTCTTTGCGACACTTGAACCAGTCCAACTATAGGAGTAGACCAGCAGTGATTTTCACAATAACATAGATTCCAATTTCTTTCAGGCTCTCTGGTACACCTCTAGATCCCCTCTGGGACTCATTTTCAGTTCAGAAAGACCTTGTTATATAAATGTTTTGACTACATCTACAAAGTGATGAATTTTTATAGAACAAAAGACCTGACCTTAAATATGATTGACAACCTATTCAGTTCTCTTATATCAAAGTATTGATAATTACATTAACATAGAACACACACATTGAGTAAAACGTATTTTACTAGCAGGGCTGAGCAGAAACCTTTAACAGCGAATACCATTACTATAAGGCAGACATTAAAATGCCCGAAAAAAGACAAACCAGTACATAAATACGGTTTCTAGAACTCTACTACTTTATTCCAGACTGACAACCAAGGGAATCAAACATTTTCTGTCCAATTGATCCCCATGTGCTTGTTTAACAGGAGCAGCTTCCCTATCCCCTTACGTAGGAAATGCACATCTGACTGTCTACAGGAGAGAAATAAAGATTTAGAAATTGTGTTCTGGCAGAAACAGAACGACATTACCAGACAAGCAATCAAGCACATATCAAGCATCCATATAATCTCTATTTTAGGTCAAAATCTAGCCTATGCTACCAACCTTCAGTTTCACTGACCTCACCATGTTCCTGTGGGAAAATCACACTCAGAGGTGATGCTGCTCTGGAACAGGTTGCGATAAGTAATATCTTCTTAATATCTCACACAAAGAAGGGGAATGAAATGAGATTCCTTTCAGACCATTTAAGTCGGCAATAATCCCATGGGAACTTTTTATCTCGGTGTTATGAAAACTAAATTGGCCAGCCAAATGAACAAAAGGCATGTCATACCAGGTGACGGTTTTTGACTGCAACTTGCCACCTGGAGTTCATTAAACCACTTCTGCCTTGAAGCATGACCTACCTAGCTTTAATTGCGTTACCAGAAGAAAATGTCGATATGCGGTGTATCTTTCATCTGACTTAACTACAGGGGAAAAACTGCAGTAGTGATTCCTCCCCACAGGGGCCTTATTGAAAGAAAAATGGCACCCTGTTTTGATGCCATAAGCACAAAACAGATATAAAGAATTGTTAAAAACATACCATGCACCCGCTTCCTGTTCCTTGGTTCTCAGTTCAAGGACTTTATTCAATAAATAACTACACTTAATTGATGCAGCATTTGCTTGAACTGTCAAAATGTCTTGACAATTAATCAGATTTCTCACCCCAAACTATAATTTTACATTAGTTGGGATCTTCAATCAGTGATAAATTTCTTATTCTATGTCGACTGGAAAACAGAAAAATCTATTATTCAAACAGGCAAAGTTTTATATGTATGACTTTCTTGGCTTATAATATAAACATAGTAGATAATTTAACTAAAACATTATGTATGCAGCAGGGAGCATTAAGTATTTTTACAGTAATCTGATGCACTATTGTAGTAATTATCCTACTATTCAGTGAAATAGAATATTTTCTATTTTAACCCAGCATTAAAACCACATACATTTACATTCTTTTACAAGCTTTTCTGTGCAGTGAAATACACAGTACATGAAGTTGCGTTAAAAGTTGCTTGAAAAAAGCCCAGACTTTTTGTTTCTGCCTTTTTTAGAGTACAAAGAAAATGGGGGTGGAAAGTTGCTGTGCAAATGGTAAGAGGGTAGATCTATTCTCTATACCTGGAAGAGGAAGGACAGTCATTTATTTCTATCAGATAGTCTCAGTTTGGTGACTGCTTGAAAATATGTACTAGCAGCTGAAAATAACTCAGAAAAAATGCCAAGTCCTACATATGCTTGAGCCTCTCTGTAAATCTATTTAAATTGGCAATGTTATTTATACTCCTTCTGTAAAAGAGTAAACAGTTAGTGTCTGCAGTTAATGAAACTAGTCATACGAGTTATCAAATTGCCTGCAACACTATTGCAAATGCTCTCAACTTTGTATGCGAGTCTCAGAACCGTCATTGTTTTTCTTAAGAGCCCTTAAATTTGGCTAGAATCCATTGATTTTTTAAGAATCTCAGGTTTCTTATAAATAAAATAGTAAACTTTTAGCCATTACAGTCCAGGCAAAAGCCTGAAAACACAACTTGACTGCACCCCAAAGCTTCCAAAGCCACAGACTATAGAGAAAACAACAGGAAGTGCATATGTATTTATTGTTTAATCTCATTATTTTTAAGCCAATGTAATCACTTTGGGAGGCCTGAATCATAATTTTTGAAGCATGTGGAATATAAAAATAATAATTACACTGAAATACAAAAGTCTGCCTCTTGCAGAGGTATTTTTAAACAGGGACACAGAAAATGTTCCGTTATTTTTTTAAATGGAAAACATCCCTTTAAAATATTGTAGAGTAGTTAAATGATTGACAACACTAAAGAAATACTACAGATTACAAGAAAAACATTTCTTCTTCTTAGGCGTACTCTTTATTCTGATAACAACTATTACTTCTCACTGATGATATTATGAAAATTAAACTTATGTTGGGGGCTCTTGCATCAGGGCCAAAGTTATTCAGATTGAAAAAACCCCCAAAATTCTGGGAAAATGAGGGCAAATCCTGAGATCCCCGAGCACATAGTTGGCTTATTTTCAGTTTGGGATTTCTTCAGTCACTGAAGACAAAATAGATCTTTAGCTCTCAGGATGGTTACAGAGTTTCCTATGGATGTTAAAGGTGACGTCTGCCTCAATTAGCCTGGACAACTTTTATTTGCACTCATGGAAAGATTGATGAAAGCAGTATTAATTATGCTAACAGGCATAACACAACGTAGCAGTCCTCAGAAGCAGCAAGTTTTATGGTATCCAATATGCTGCCTGACAAGCCACACAGAGTTGGTGAAGAAAGCGCACAAAATGACCAAAGACTCGTGTTACTAATGCTTTAGAACCTGCTGAATATGATGAACTAGAAAATAAAGATGATGTTTGATAATGCCTTGCAGATCGCTCTATCTCTGTAATTCTAATACCTCAAAAACAATGTTTCCATCTGCATTTTTACATCTGCTTTGGAGAGGGACCAGAGGAGAGTTTGAATTCAAAGTCTAGTCTGTACGAGGAATTAAAAAAAAAGGTGCAAGTGACAAGCACTGAAACAGAGATTCAGTCCTTGCTCAGTGACTATAAAGCTTCCAGCCTACTTAGACCCTGCAGGCTTTTCCCTCATTCAGAGAGAATCAAGCATTAAGAAATGGGGGTAGGGAGTTCCGAGGATACAGAAATCCACAGAAATTTATTTTAATAGCCACTGCTAAATATATACATACTAGAGAAAAAGTACCTAATATAATTTACATTGTACTGGGATATTCCAAACTCAGACAACATTTATTTCTTGTAACGAAAGAGTTCATCTAATTGAAATGAGATTTGAACATAAAACTTAGCAGAAATGGATCAGCTCCTTTGAACTACACAATGGAAAAATAGTAGACAGTGAGATCATTAGTTAGTACATTGCAATAAGTTGGAAGCAGAAGAGATGTCTGGTTCCCTTAAAACTATTTATCGGCAGGTAATTTTTGGTCTGTTTGAAAGCCTTTGCCAAGGCAGCAAGAAGACCAGAACTGATAGAAGGAAAAAAATCACTGCTACCTAACTAGCATAACAGTACAAGGACTTCTAAAGCTGTTCATTGATAAAATATCCTGACAACTTCCCACATGTCCCAGGAGCATCACATAAGAAAAATGTCTAGACATAGTACCAGTGAAACCACAGAAGTCTCAAGAACACAACCAGATATTTTCTTTCAAACTTCTTTAAATGGATCATTTCTGTTGTGTATCAAACAAATGGTTAGATTACTATGAACACCTATATGACAATTCTGGGTCAGGCAACCTCACAAATTCATGAAAGGGCCAGAAGTCAACAACAGAATTCATACTCAGCTCCCCCAGAAACAAAATTAAACCTAACATGGGATTCCGCTCACCAGTCATTTTGAAGTTCCTTCGTGCCGGCAAATGAAACTACTGTCTTCAGTACAGGCTCCTTAAATTACTGTCAGCTTGCACTCCCAGTGAAAGTTTTTATGTGAACCTTTTTTGCATGGACAAACTCACTTGTGAAGATGCAGGCAATGCAAACGTGCACATGTGCAATAGCAGGCAAAGCCTAGAGATTATTTCAGCCTAGATGTCTGCTGATGTCCTCAAAATTCAAAAACTTTGGAGTTTTAGAACACCTCTGACAAAGATATTGGCTAAAAAGCAGTAGCAAAGTGGATTTAAGATGGCAATGGAATGATTGTACATTACAAAAATCAGCTGAGATATGAAAAAGAGAACTACAAATTTAGTAGTAATGAAAGCCTTATTTCTGCTTCAGAGTACAATTTCCTTATTTCTAAAAACAATTCCCTCATTTTAATGAAGAGAGAGACGCTCAGTCACAACAGCTGTCACTACCGTGTCACTTTTATACGTATATACTTGGACGACAGCCTCTTCTACCTTGCCAGTCAAAACGCCCACTGAAGGTAGTAGAGCTCACATCAGCTTTTGTGATCACATGTGCTGCTATTCCTATGGATCAACCCCATCAGTAAACAGCAGTAGTAAATGATAAAGGAGGCACTTACCAGTCACTTACTGTCCTGCCGATAGCATTCTAGGGCATCCCTCCCAACTTTGGTCTTCAGGGTTTGACTGGTGAATAGTACAAAGGAGGCTGCTTTCTGTGAGCTCTAGACTGGCTCTCTGCTTCCAATTGTTTCTGTTCTCCCCTTTTCTACGTTTTTTATTTCTTCTATGGGTACAACTGTCTTCGTTTCTCCCTGATGTCATCAGTCCTGTCATATATAGGTGTGCTCACAATTCCACTGCCTCCACTTAACACTTCATAACTCACTTGTGTTCAGTCCCAAAGTACAGTATGTAGTAGCAACACCAGCAACCTTGTCTAGTAACATGTACTTAGGACGACAAGGAGATTCGATTGCATCCAAAAAGGAATGTGCCTAACTACTTGCAGACAGATGTATGGCGCAGAGTTCCTATAGAGTGATATACTGTAGCAAGACCTAAACAAACTCCTGTGTGATCTTCATGCTGGTCAGACTGAAAGCAAGTCTCCCTAATTACAACTTTGTGTCCCTCCTGTACTGCAGAAAATGGCAGCATTTTGGAAGATAAAGAATAATTAACATGGGAATTTTAATTCGGAAACTATACACCAACTGCCTGGCAGCCGAGACTCCTGCAGCAACAAGACTAAAGCAAGTTGCTGTATCAACAGCTTCTTGCACCTTATTTAACCAAATAAATAAAGTCCATGTTTGAACACAGGATATAAAGAAAACAAAGTAGTTTGAAATACTTCATGTATAACCTAGAAATTAGTTAAAATTTGAAGCTGCACATTTTCCTACAGGTCAACATAGCTAATTTAGGGTAACACCAACAGAAGACCCAACAATGTCAAACAATGCCAACTTCTTACAACTCAGGATAAATAAATAAATAAAGGTACCTCCAAGACATGTGGCTGAACAAGGAGTAAAACCAATGTATTCCCAGTCGTAAATCACGCTGCCATCCTCAGAATGTGAAAATTCTGGCGTGTAGGGGACAGGATCACTGTCACAGGATGCCTGGTGACAGGCTCGTTCTGTTGGTGGCTTCACATCTTCACATTCCTCCTCAGGCAGTTCAACCTCAGTCTGAGTAAACGCAAGAAGAATTCGGCACTTCACATCTCGCACCTGTATGCCATTGCCACACGTGGCACTGCATGGAGACCAGGGTTCAGGAATAAACCTGCAAATAATCACAGCGCAGTAGAAACACGGTCATTTTATTCCATATAATTCTGTCTGTGTGTGCACAATTAAAATATAGTTAAAACACAAATGTGTGTTTATACACAAAACAGACAATGCATAATACTATTTGATGCTTAAATAGAATGCATAATCAAGTCTTTCACTTACCTCCCATCCCAGACCGTTTCTCAAAATTCACAAAAGAAAAGAGGTAGGAGAAGAGGAGAAAGAATCATGAAGAACAGGGAAAGCTGTATCCTTTTTTGGGAGAAAAGGACATCACCTACATCTTTTCTCAAACTCCTTCAGTGAAAAAAAAGGACAAGCTCCATGAACACATATCTATACAATATAAAATACCTCCCAAGGTACGCAGACTTAGGCATATGCCAAAAGTATATTTGCAGTCTGCTTAAGCCTGAGAAAGGCCATCACCTTATATCATACTAATAATCAACAACCAGACAGAAGAGAAATACTCTTCAAATCTAGCTATCTCCAATGCACCCCACCGCAGGCTGCTGTTCAGATTTAATCTTGTAAGGCGGCTCTCATCTTCAATAAAGAGGTCTAACCGGCTCAGTCTATAATCCATCATTTTTATTAGAAAACATTTATGCTCCCGATGAACTATAGTAAAATCTTATTTTACAGATCATGAATTTACTGAATAAAAGGAGGTTTTAGTCTATAATATTCTCTGACTTCGAGGGTCACATTAATATCTGATAGTGATTTTCAAAATGGCACTAGAGCCAAGGGCCTGAATTTCATTAATAAAGTCATCCTGAGTGGCTCTGGGGTACAATTTATAAGAAATCAAATACAGAGGTTCATAGGACATTTTTTCAAAAGATTGCAGTTGCTCTTTATTATATGTCCAAATGCAGCTGATGATCAAAGCACAAATGGGAGATATAGAAGGATGTATTTGACCAATGCTAAAAAACGTATTTGAAAGGAAAAATCCAAATTAGGATTCAAAGATTTTCTCCTTATCTTTGATTAAGAATTATCTTTCTCTTTACTGCAGGAAAGCTGCCCTTACAAATACAAGAACAGTTGTACAAGACAAAAATCAGTATTTACGCTCTGCATACACAGTAAGCATAGAAAAATGTCAACACCGTGTGGTTGATTCTGTGGACAGTTTATCATTTTGAGCCAATAACTACTTGCCAGTATACACAGAGGAAGAATCAAATAGAAGAAAGGAGAACAGATGAGTGGGTAACCCGTAAGGATACTCTAGCTCAGTCCTTGGGGGAGTCACTCAAGCTGTGCTTGACCCCGAGACAGACTGTCTCCTGTGGAAAAGACTATTCCCGTTTCCAATGAAGGTTACAAGGTAACTGGTTATTCTTTAAGGAGATGTTGATGAAATACCTTTACAACTCTACTATGAAGATAAATAAAGATATCAAAGCCCGTCACTTCAAAGTTTCCTTGAACAGAGCCTCAAAATTTTAGTTTGGGCTCACTGGTCCTTGGCAGACTTCAGTAAAGGGCACAGTATCCCCAGCTCCTCCTGAAACCAAGGAAAATTGCAAGTGCTCATCGCTTCACAAGTCTGACTACCTTTGAAGTAGATGACCAGATTGATTTTTATTGGAAGAGTTTTATCAAAATGGTGGATGGTTGTGTCCTACAGTGATAAAATCTGAGTAAATGCCACACTGGTGCAACCCAACAGCCCATCGAGTCCAATCGCACAGCTGGCAGGGGTCAATGTCCAGATGCTTTTGATAACAAATTCTAACTGAACATCTGTGGGAAAAGCTGCAAAGCAAGGCTTTCTCTTACCCCAGCAGAAAAAAATCAGCTTAACCCTGAAACATCAGATCTCATAGTCTCTTCAAAGACAGCCATGCAAACTACCGAGGGTAGGCATAGCAAAATCACCCTCATCCAACAAAACGCTTAAGCATGTGCCTAACGTTAAGCATATTAGCAGTTCTTTGGAGTCAATAGGACTATAATGTGTTCAGAGTTAAACTTGTTTAAGTGCTTTACTGGACCAAGGCCATGGTGCATAGGCTTAACAAAATTACGACTTTCCTCTCCTTCTGTGTAAAAAAAAGTGTAAGTCTATTTGTAGTAATGTACCTAATTGGAAAAATCAAAGTGGTGGACATTTATAGTTGAAAAGGATTGGTTGATGTTCTGACCACACCTAACAGTTTACAGTCTGAAAGCAAATAACTTTTTTTGGTAAAAGTATGACAGCAGCATACCAGAAATCTGTGTTAGTTTTGTATACTGTTAGTTGAGTGCATTAAAACATTCCAGAAATAATGTATGATGCATTCTTTTGGAATCCTGTATAAATGAAAGGAAATTTTGAACCACAGCAATCCTTTCATTCAGCAACCAATTGATTTATAAAGAAATGAAAATTCTAAGCATTTTTTCTTTGACTTATAGCAAGCCTATATTATAATTGAGGTTTTCCTGTTGAATATTAGTGTCTGGTATTTTTCACCAAAGTGCAAGAAAAAAAAAAACAAACACCCAAAATACTTTTTATTCTACCTTGGCATTTGCTAAACTAGTCACATGACTATTTAGCTATTAAAATCCTAAATTATAGAACTTTTCAAAGGATGACCATGTTAAAGTCACACTTTAAGTACCTTCAACAGAAGCCAATGGAGGCTGCTAATACAAAATTAGAGCAAGGAACTGACTGGACAGTGACAGAGCTCCAGAGGTTGGCATTGTATCTGAATTTTGAGTTCAGGCAGATGATTTTTTTATTTTTATTTTTTAACACATGCATAACCAGAGCCTGTGACAGATCATTAAAGCAAACTCCATCAACCTCAGAAGTGATATCTTTTTTACTGAGTGGCATTCACAGCATACATGTGGCAATGCTTTGGACACAATACTTCCCCCGAAGCAATTTCACTCTGCCTTTGATGGGCATACACTCAGAGTGATCTCAGGTCAGGATTAAGAAGTGCCAAAACACTTTTATTATGATGCCTTGCAGATCATCAGGAATTTATAAAGGAATGGATAGGAAGGTGCTAACGCTGAAAATTTTCTGAGATCTTTAACTAAGTTTGTAGATAAGACTCCACTTCTGATGAAAAAAAGGAAAAGAATGGAAAAATGCAAATCTGAGCAGGCACAACTTTTCACAATCAGCCTTTTTGTACAGTCATTCTTCCCAATGCAATGTAGAAATCAAATGCTTCTATAATCATCTGCAAAGGTATAAATGATGTACACACTACAGATGCAGGGAAGAGTATGTCCATGCTGCAGTGTTATCAGTCTAACATTAATAGAAACGTACATTCACCTGGCACACTCTGAAAAATGTAGGATGACCTGGAAAATGAAGCAGTGACTTAAACTACCGATGATAAAACTGGGACAGAACAAGCCAACCCAACCAAATCAAATCTGAACTGAAAACTTAACTCAGCGCAGCCTTCTGCAGCTTTCTAAAGACTTGGAAAACATGGTGTGTCTTCATTTTTTTTTTTTTTTCCCCTCATGCCTGCAGTTTTTGCTTTCAGTTAAGACAGGAAATGCCTAAATCCTGAAAAAAAGGCTGCTCTTGTGATATTTCCAGTCCAACCCTACTGCGCCAAGGGGCCTGGATAAAAGTTTGCAGAAGCATCTAAAATGTTGGCTGCTTATTGGGGCAGAGCTTCCACAGCGCTGGCACCCTACCCCTCCCTGAAGCACCATCCTTGCCTGCTCTAAGCAGAGTTGCACTGCCAGGTTTTATCAACTTTGAGTGTAATGTAAATTTGGACAAAATCACCAGCCCTTTTTCAGAGAAGCAGCTGTGAAAAATGTGTAATTCTCTATCACCAAAGGCACAGTGGGGACATTTCTGTGAAAATTACTCAAACACAATGAGCAGCAACCTTTATGAGAGACACTGCATTTCACATTCAGCAAGTGCAACTCCACAAACCTAGTGATTACTTTTTAGCTCAGGTTGTTGAAAAAATGTATCAGCTTTAGAAAGCATTTTAGTTTTGTCCTAAGCCATGACATGGAAAGGCAGTTGAAGTGTCTATTTCTTTAACTTATGATTAACAAAAAAGATGCAAAAACCTTGCTGGAGCTTCTCTGCGAATCCCACTGTAACTAAGAAGGCTCGAGGGAAGAACGTTTAAAATAATGATTGGTATCAACTGTCATCACATTCCACAACTAAAAACTAAAAAGGTCAGACCTACATTTTTCTTGGCCTCACTTTAAGGGCAGTCATTTTTTATTTTGTTAATAATAAAAAAAAAGAAGCTTTTGAACATTCCCCCTCTATGTAAATTCAGGACACCAGCCGTGGTAGACCACAGCGGCAGAAGTATTTATCTTCCACAAGCTACTTTTGGCATATCCATCATTGTGGGTTCTAAAACACAGCTGCATTTATTCTCTTACTCATTATCACACTAAAATATCACACGAAAGCATAGAAAGACAGTTGTAATAAAAGGATGGACTAGAAGTTGAGACTTCATATTGTGGTTTAAGTTTGGATGACAAGAGAATAACTAAAATTAAAACTGATGGCATTTTACCAAGGAAATCATAAGCCTCCTGCTAGGCAGAGGTGGGCTATGAGTTATCACAGTGCCATGTGTAAATTATAGAAAACAAAGTTAAACAGATCCAAACCAGAGGGAAATCTTATAATTTACTCTGGGAAAAGTAACAAACTATTGTTACAGTTTCTTTTCAAATCTTAAACCCTGACCCAAAAATCTCACTCCAGCTAAAAGACAGGAGCTGTTAGGGCATGAGATTTAAAGCATCTAGGGAGAAATTGCTCTGTTTGCAAACCACTGTCCACACGACCAACAGGCGATCTGCAAAAAGGGATGAAGTCAGGGATCAGTTATTTCTCATTTCTCCTTACCTGCCAGCTTCCTTAGAAGAATAAAGTAAGAGCAGGTGGCAGCAGGAGACAGGTAAAAAGAAACTAAAGGGGAATCTGGCTGCAGCGTTACAGCTGGGTCCTAGGAGAGCCCAGAGTACCCAGACCAGGAAAGCATAGTGCCTCAGCAACACCTCCATAAAGAGAAGGATGGCAGAGAAGAGTCATCCGCAAGAGGTGGCTGGAAAAACCTTTTAGACTTAAATGAAGATGCTTCTAGAAAATGTGAAGGAAAAAGTCTTAGGACAGGATTAGGATCATGAATGAAAGATGAAGAAAATCTAGGTCTCCAGAGTAAGTGAAGAAGAAAAAAAATCCAGGAAACTGCAAAACTGCACAGCTGTGACAGGACATGCACTGAGAACTCCAACACATGGCTGCATTCACACTGTGAGGCTGCAGCCGAATACATCGGTCATGTCTAGGAAGGCATGAATAACTGCTTTCTTTGTAAGGACAAGGTACAAGGGAACCCATTACAAAGTTTCCAGCTCAGCTCTATTATATTCTAAATACACTCTGAACTAGCATGCTGTATTCCTGCCAGTCCTCCCTGCTTGTTCTGTCAGACTGCTGCTGAAGAATCCTAAAAACCTAGAGTCTACATTAGCTCACGCTTGTCACAGCATGATTTTGTAATGCTAGAGATCATTTTCTTTACAGCTTCATGCTGAATCCTCTTCAGAGGTGGCCTCATATCCCTTCATTCTGATACACTGACATTCAACAGGCACATTTGATTGCATCACCCCCTTTGAAAATCACACTTTATTTTTGTATCTTTGCTACTACCCTGCCTGAATTCAGGGCCACCAATTTGGAGAGTGAAATAACTGCTCACAGTAGGTTGACACTTGACTTGAGAGGCTAGAGCAGTGAAAAGTTTAAAGTACAGTCACCATAACTATGCAAACACCTGTTTGGCAAGAGGTTTCTTCTGTGAGTCAGTGCAGGTGTAAAGATTTTGTTACTCATGATCACACCTGTTGGGGCACGTGTGCCAAAAATCAGGAATAGCTGATGGAGGAAGAAAAGTAAGTTGTTATGGGGCACACTCTGCTCTCAGAGCAATATAAATCCGAAGTAACTTCAGTAAGCTCATCGAAATTATTTTAAACGAACATTACTACAAATGAGTGCAGAACTTGGCTAAGCACAACAGAATACTGTTCAAAATCTCTCATGAAAACCGTATAGAAAGTTAATACTTTCTAGAAAGCTATATACCATATATTGAATATATCAGATACACATATGCATGAAACGTACACAGGGGATACAAGCAATTGTATAGAAGCCCTAACATACAAGCGACAGGAACAAGTGCAGCTGAATTTAAGTCATGCTTTCATCCCCAGGACTTAAATATTGCGAGGCTTACCCCCATCAGCTTTTAAGGGGACTCACAAAATCCAGATGTTATTTCACACACACACACACACACGTGTAAAATATCACAACTTATCCCCATAGATTCAGCTAAGCTCAGAGATCAGCAGGTTTTTCTCACTTTCTTTATGCATTGGTCTCACCCCCCAAGGAAATCCTGGCAACCCTACAAAGTACCTCTTAATTTTTAATACAACCACTACATTCTTGAGGTAACAGCAATGACTGGGATAAAACTGAATTTATTTAATTTACATCTGCTGAAATGCTTCCACATGCATTAATCAGGGCTTAATTAGGCTGAATTAAGATCCCTTTGCATTGCTTGAATGATATAGGGACACTATAATAGAGTAGCTCTGTGTCATCCAGAACAGGAGCTCCAGAAGCAAAGCTATTGAGATGTAAAATTAGGAACAGCTCACAACACAACTCATCTCCGAAGGAGGGCCAACTGTCAAAGCAAACCGCATACCGACGGTCATTCCAGATCTGCAAAATATGCCGGAAATGTTTCTTCACTGTAAAAGACAATGTACTTACGTTGGCTCTTCTGCGACTGTTCTGGTCTCTTCCATTTCATGTGCCTGTTTAAACCACGGCAATTTTGCTTCCACAGGATTTTTTTCTGGTAGGGGTGGGGGGGGTGGGGAACCAAAACAAAAACATTCAGTAATTCCTCCAAAATCAAAGCAATATGTAGATGTTAGTATTATTCACCTTAGCACTTCACACTTTACATTGCCTATTGATCTAATGTTTTTGAATAAAGATATCCTGGATAATAAACCATAATTTACTAGAAAATTTCTTCATGATGTTTGAGCTGCTTGAGTTCTGACACCCCTTTTTAGTGAGAGGGTACCAGTAATCCAATTTCCATTCCTGTTTAATCTTTTACTTCCTTCCCACATCTTCCCCAAATGCAGGCAGTTTCTAGTAGATTGTAGCTTACATCTCAGTGTAATGGATTATCGTAATAACTTAAGTTTTTATATATATATTTTGCTGAGTTAGCTAGCTTTCCCAAAATTGGAAATTAATTTTAAAAGTAACACTACCTTCTTTTATCTGTCTATACATCCTACACTTCTGTGATGGTTTTCCTTGGAGTACTGTAAGTCAATTGAGGATCTGCACCTCCAAACTTAAGTAAAACCCCAGAAGCAGCTTCTTAAAATTTCAGTGAAGTTTCTACTTCATGGTTTAACCCTGAATAGTTTTCTGCTTGAAGAATTCTCTAGAGTCTGAAAACACTCTGAAGAGAAACATAGGGTTGTCTACAGAGAGTTTTCACTTTTTTTATGTAAATCTTTATGGTGAGTTGTGAAGGTCTGAAATACAGCCTTTCAAATAAAAATAATGAAAGAATGGAAGTAGCACCCACTAAAATTTTCTGGGCCCAGAGGGTCAGAAATGAGCAAGGGACAAGATATACTAGTTTCCCCTCTCATCTTTGTCTTTTCTTTTCACCTTCCCACCTACTGTTTTAAACCTTACCAACTCTTTCAGAGAGTATTTGTCACATTACATCATTGTTACAGACCTTTTAAATATGCAGGAATGGAGAAGAGAGAAGGAAACCGGTTTGATTATAACTTAATGAACTGATGAGGCCAACTGAGAATGTTGACACATTTAATGAGATGCAAACGAACAAGATCCCAGGTGATATATATAGGGTATCATTCGCATTTCAAGTATTACTGAACAACTCCTCCTCCACATGTTGAACTCATTAATTCTGGTTTTCCCAATTTGACCAGGCTGTATAGATTTAGTTAGCATGTTCACCTCATGACAGTCTGGCCGCATTATCAGCAAAAAAATATCAGCAGGGCACTTTTCCTAGCACCAATAATTAAAATGTTTGTTTCTGCCAAGACTGAAATAAGTCCTAGTAAATTCCAGCTTCTGGCATTTCTGAAAAAGGTTACCAGGGGCTTTTAATTCTCCTAACAAAAATGTAAAACAATAACAGACCCAGACAAAATTCCAGTTACCTTTTGGCTTGTAACATGGTATTGGCACGATGCACTCTTCTTTTATGTGTAATTTAAGTTGTGGATTACAGCCACCGACATGCTGCCCACGGTGGTCAATACACAGCACTACTCGGTAACGCAAGCCTCGGCCACAGGTCACTGTGCACTGCAGGAGACAATGCAACCATCTCACACTGTTTCTTTTCTATTATATTTATAAATCCTGCTAAAAAGCAAGGTAGAAGTACTGATGATGTGTTCACTAAAGTTTTTCCACAATCAATCAAGTATCAGAGACGTATGAATTTGTCCCTGCATTGCTAGGTGAATAAAGAAAAGGTTGATGCTGGAAAAAATGTCTAAGTTTCGGGAATGCAAGTGATTTCTCGGGGTTCTGTAAAGCTTATCTGATTGGCAACAGTCTGAAACAGAGGTGGCTATGTACTGAGAATATGCTCTCTCACAGTGGTCATTTTCTGTTAAAGCTGGGTCAGACGTGCTGCAAGAACAGTTTCTTCACTATATGTCAGTGATGTCATTTGGATGAACTAAGGAATTATAGAAGTGTTGAGCTATCTGACTGTATCAGATAACTAGAGCCAAGATAAGTTGGCTTTATGTTCTTGTTACTATAATGAAAGGTAAGAATGCTGGAAAATCACCCTTGCAGACATGTTAGCCCCTAGACAGACATGCCTTTAGCTATTATATGCAGTGAAATATTACATTTATCAAGAACTGAGAGACAAACGACTTCATTGCAAAGGAGCCTGACCTCTGGCTCTAATTTCTCCTCCGTGTAAAGCAGGAATTCAACAGACATAAATAATTCTTTATGCATTTTTCTCCATACAGACATGTTAACATGCGCAAACTTCTCCTAGCAAGCACTATGAATTATGCTTGCAGGGCTATATTTTTCTAATAGCCCTGTGCTCACAAATACATGGTAACACATGGCTTTCTTTAGAAAACAAGAATAAAGGTCCAAATTACTTTTCAACTTACTTGAGACCATTCCATTGCCACCCATTTAGGACAATCAAACAGATTGCAGGTTTGAATGACTTTGGGTTTAGGGGCATACATGCATTTCCATTCTTCCACTTGCAGTATCTCTCCATGAATGGTCTCCTCCACACACACAAAACTTCTCCTCTGAATACCACCTCCACAGGATACTGAACATGCAGTCCAAGGGTTATGTTCCCACCTGGAAAAAGAACTCATATATATTAAAAATAAGGCTATTTTTTATTCCACTAACCTCTATTAAAAGTGCAAAATACTGAACCCAACCAGTGTCACTAAAACCCACTGATAGTTTGGTTGCTGGATTCTTACCACACACTGAATATAAATACATTGAATTACAGAGCTACCTTGCATTATTCCAGCCTTAAATTCATGAGCAAAAAGAGAAGAAAAATAGAACTGTAAATTTAAGCACATTTCCCAAAATAACTGAAAATCTTATTCTCATACATGAGTTAAAGACCCTAAATATACTGGAGTTCGATTACTGGAATGATTTTACTTGCAAATAGTCTAAATCATCTAAATAGAATATTTTTCACAGTTAGTTTACATGGTCACATATACTCTTATTACCATTGTCAGAGACCGAGAAGCATTTGTACTTGAGATTATATGAACTCCAAAGACAAAGACAGATCTGGTTGTGCTGACTGAGGGTGTTATTACCCACAGTTGTGCATCACTGCCCACATTATGCAGACTATCCTTAAAAAATCTGGTCATGAAAGAATTTTTATGGGAACTCTAACGCTTGCTTTGGGTAAACCCAGCCATTTCATTTCAAACTATCTTCATCCATAAGGACTGTGAACAAATTAAATTGTGACAGGTACCATTTGGCTGGTCATCACTGCAGTTCTGCAAGAGTTTTCCACCCTCATTAAAATGCCATTGAACGACACTTTCCAACTTGCTTCAAGCAAAAGGCAGCTGCTCATCCATTTCAGCTGCTTCGGCTAACCTAGCTGATTTCTCCTGAAGCAGGGCGATGTACAGATTATGGAAAACTTACACAGCCCTGTCAACCAGCAGAGCTGTGGGGTAGTAGCCTCCAACAGAAGGATGATAAACAATCTGCTGGGAGGGAATGTCTTCAAAATGGACGTCTATCTACAAACTTAGACCTAACTACAATAAAGATGGAAATCGCTGCACCACCCAAAGTAAGAACTACATGGAGGTTTTTAGGTTTACAAACTCCATTTCATTTATCTCTTGGTCTTAGCATGAATGTACATTTAAGCAATCACTCCTCAACAAAAACTAACTTCAATTATGTCCTGCTCCTGTCACGTTTAGAGATAACAAGCTTCTATCATAGCATTTGTCTATAGGTTCCACTGACCCCCACTCAGTTTTTCCTCACCCTTCACCTCCTATCTCTTGCTTGCTTTCCACCACCCACCCAAATCAAAGCTAAGCCCTGGGAAATGATTGAGTCCTGCAGCACATCTTATGGTTCATCAATGTCTTGTTCGTTTAAAACTTATTCCTATTACAACTGTAGAGGCTCAGAAAGGATCCTGAAAAAAATTATATCCATTATGAACAATGGACTCAGCAAGTACTACAATATCCCACTAAAATCAATTCATCAAGAGTAACTTAGCTATCATAAAGGAAGTCAGTCTCAGAGTAGATGAAGCAAAGGCCTATAAATCAAAGGTAAATTTAAGTCATTACTACCCACTTTCTGTGATACAGCAGGTAAATCGAGGACACTTCCTATTTTAAGCAATTAATTAAACTGCTTACAAAAAACATATTAATCATGCTTAAGCTCAACAGAAGAACCAGTATAAAACACAGCAAGCCACAGAACATTAACCATAGAGTATATACTCAAAAGCATTCAGAATAAAGCTGTATGCCCAGATACTGATATCATACCACAAGTACAAAATACATTTGAAGAGCAACAGTTACACTTTTATTTGACTTAAATGAACGGCCAGCGTTAACTCATTTTCTTTAAAAAAAGTCAGGAACTAAAGAGCAATTAACTGTACAATGAATTAGCAGCTCATGGATTTCTATATACAAGGTTCACTGTGCTATATGTAATACTAGCCTCACAGTGTTTATAGCATGAAGTTTTATAGTTGTTTTTCTTTATCTCATCAGTTTCGAACACACTCCAGATCCCATACTCCCATAAGCATTTTCAAGATGGAGTGAGGTCCATGGCTACTGGGGAAAAGGGGGGTCTTGGGCAAGCAGTCAAGGAGATACTTTCCAGAACCCACAGCTGTCAAGGGATCCTCAACAGTCCAACAAGTCTGAAATAAATGGAGGCATTCCAAAAGCTTTAAAATAAAATTTTCATCCTGGGAAATTTTTCTATTTATTTCAAAAGAATTCTCCATCTGTAAAAATATTTCAGTGGGGCATTTACAACTCTAGCCACAGGAGAACTCTTTCAAGATCTTGTGGTGTGCACCATGACTTTCCCACAACTTCCTCGTGTGAATGGGAAAGTAGCGGTAAATGTCACAGGACTGCAAAGCAGCCCTCCACATGGCCTTCGTGTTATGTAGGAGGTGTGATGTGTGACTGCTGGTCAAGGTGAAGGAGTCTCTACAGCTTTGCTCAAGCATATCTACAGTGCTTTGGTTTTCTGCCTGCTTTGCAAGAGCAGTCTTGGGTTAGCATGTAAGAAACAGGTAAGAAAAGAAAAAGCAAAAAGAAAAGGTGGAAGAAGCCCCAGCAGAACTGGCACAGATTAATGCATTGCAGTTACCTTACAGGCAACAGCACAGAGGAAGATACATCCTGCTACACTGAAGCAAGACTTGCATCCACGCTGGACCAGATTCACCTCATGATGCAGGTATACAAACTCGCCCTTTCAGCTGCTGTTTTCTTTCAGAAATTCCAGCAAGAAAAGGTGCTTTTACATCTTCATTGTGTTTCTTTATGCGCCCTCCCAGCAGAACACAGCCCTGTTTCCTCTCTCTCCTTCCTGCTGGCACCAACTCTGAGCCCTGCTTGGCCATCTGCTATCTTACAGTTCTTACTCCTGAGCATCACCCAGGAAGACCATGATACCTTCTGACAGGACACACTGAGGTGTCGAAACAAGGTGGGCCTTTGTCTGTAGTTCTCAGCGTTTGAAACAAGAGAACCTGCCTACAGCTTTATCGCAGACATAATCTATCTCACCACAGTGTCATGCAAACGTGCTGAGCACAGTAGAGCACAGAAAGGGGGATTAAATTTCTCTTCCAACTGGTCTCCAAGCCCTGAGCAGTTCAGAAGATGAAATACTCATGTAAATAAATTGTGCTGAGTTCCAGAGGAGATCTGAAGTACAAAGGAATTGGCAGAAGAAATGGAAGGGGAGAGACAAAGAATATAACTATGGAACTTTACAGGATAAAGCTGTAGAGGAAAAAAATAATCTCAATCTGTGTATGAAAGCCAAAGTACATCACAGGACAGCAGATCCACAACAAGCGTAAATTGCTACAGAAATAAACTATGACATTTACATCAGCTGTAATCAGTAGCTCCACTGAGCCGTGCAAGTCTATGATTTCATTCTTATTACTTCACATCTTTACTTCTTTAGAAAAATACACATTATTCATTTCATGACATAATAAAGCAGAGGTTCAACTCAGATAAACATGTATCTAACTCCACCAATTATAATTTTTTACATTAACGCCAGTAAATCTGGCTCAATACTTTTTAGTCCTAGCATTCTTTACAAAACATCTAAGCCTTCCAGAGAAGTTTTACATTCTTGTGATTGATTCAGGTGAAAAAAAAAAAAAAAAAAGGCAACAAACCGTGGCTCTGTTCGCTTAATTTTAGGCAATAGATATTCAGACAACTCAGTATCTTTAAAGTGACATGTCAGCCTTGATGTCAATAAATAGAGTGTAGGTCTAAAGAAGAGCAGAAGAATTAGACCTCTCAAGGGAAAAAGAATTTCTAGAGTCCTGTGACATAGGGAGACCTGTTCTATAAAAGAATATATTCATTGCATACATCTTCAAAATAAAAACCTTTCAAGACAAGAATTCATACATGCATTTTAAAGGAGATGCTCTTCTCAGCACTACAGAGCAAGCGGAACAACTTAGGGGAACAACTCTTTATTCTAAAGTCTTCCACATTGATATTTTCAAGAAGAGCATATTAAGCTCTCACTGTTAAGCTAATCATCCAGAGCACACTGAAATAAATCACAAGCGTTAAAAATGTGTACAGGATTGTTATAAACTTGCTCTCTTGTACAGCAAAAAAATCAGATTGTGTTCCATGATCTTAGTACTCAAATAGTGTATTTGCAGTGAAAATTGTGCTAATGCTGACACATATGCTATCCTGATTATACATACCGAGGAAGTGGCTGGAAGTGATCATAGGGCATGATTTCTTTAAATCCATCACTGTCAACAAAATAAATACTGCATCATTATTTCTCATACCTGAGACTGCACATCAAGTACATACTTTTACGTGATCATGCTTAAAGTAAGAAATTCCCAATGTGAAATGAGGGAATCTTACATTCATTACACATTACCCTTGTAGCAAACAATGACTTGTATAATCTTACCACTTCTGCACAGATAGTGATCTATTCACCATACAGTTCTCCACTTCATACCATAAAAAAAAAAAAAATTAAATGAACAAGCCTTTGGCAGAGAAATTTATTATCAGTGATCTTTTAGGTCTGTGCTACTTTATTAACAAGAAAATATTTACATACTTACATCTGTAACAAAGACCGCTGAGGAACATGAGTGGCAGTGAAATAAATGCATCACAGGAGTAATCGTACATAGCTCCTGAATGGTGCTTAGGACCCTTCTAGAGCTGCTTATTTGAACTGCGCAGCATAAAGTAGGCATAAAGCCTTACTTCCAATACTGAGAAATATGGTATTATATTCAGTAGTACTTCCCTTTTTCTGTCTGTATAAGCTAAAATTGCAAGGAAAAAGATAATTACGTTTTCTTTCCCTAATTTTCTCATTCCAGCTTTGTAACATTGCACCCATTGCCATTAAGCATTATTGAAGTCTTACCATTCCATATAGTGATTAACTTTCCAGGAAAAAAACTTGAGAGTGTGCACATCTATAACTGTTAGAGGTCACTATCAACGATTATGCTCAACAGGAATGAAAGGAAATGGACAGTTTAGCTATAGGAAATGAAATCCATTGAGAGTGTTTCCTTTTCTTCTTGCATATAACTCTAGCTCGGCCAGCTGGCATATTAATGTGAGGTTCTGGGACTTGATACTGTGATGTTATTTTAAGATTCTTTAGCGCAGCCAGGAAACCTCACCAGACAATCCAAAAGTTAGTTTGAAATACTGTAGTGCAATTCAATACAATTTATGTATTCTATAGCCTTTATAATTTGGCAATAATATTCTGTGGTATTTGTACCACAAGTATATTTACTTTGAATGGGGTTTTTTTTGGTTTTTTGTTTTTTGGGGGATTTTTTTTATAATTCTTAGTGTAAAAAAACCAAAGAAACTCCCCAAACTTTAATAATTAAGTGTCAACTCCACAGTACAAATGAAGAATGAAACTTTTACGGTAGGCAGATGAATAAACCAAGTTAAACCATGTGCAAAACTTGTACGCTGGCTGAGAACTGGAGCTACTGTCTGCCTAATGAGAAATCTTGAATGGCAGCATGAATAAATCCAGAAGCAGGCAAACAATCTGTCCTCACACAACGTCACAAAATCCTTGTACTAGAGCTGTACCACTCAGCAAAAGACAAAGTAGAATTAGCCCTTGAATAGACAAATTGATATTTACAATATGTCTGTATAAAGCAAAGTCTCCTATTCTGCAACACTGAAGAAGTGCCACATATGTATTGGCAGCAGTGCCAGACATCAGCCTTTAACGCGTGCAATAATCAACCAAGATTAAGTAGCCTTAAAGATGAAAAGGACAGAAATTAAGTAAATATGATTGCTTGTTCCTTAGTAACTGACCATACCACACACTTAAATTTATTTGTCATACAAACCTAGAAGGGCAGGGATCCATGTTGCATTCTTTTAGCTTGGGCTTTGGTTTCTTATTTTCTGGATAGTAGTGACAATAATGGTCGGGAACAACACGCTTCAGACGAATATCCATGCATTCAGCTGAATTAAGCTGATAACCTAATGCAGAGCAAAGTTAAATTTTGGTAATGGACATAAATTAAAGCAGCCTTCCTTATCTCCCCCGCTAAATAATGTGCTGCCCATTGAATTAATTTCCTGTGTTACTCTTCTTTGGTTTGCTTTTAAACAAGGAAACACTGCACAGGAACATGCAGGACCAGATCTTCATTTAAGGCAATTCAGCATAACAGTTATGTTAACCTATCGTAACACTAGATGAGACTTTGGCACACTATTCTAATAATATTCTAAGTATAAGAGTAAAAGCATACATATTTTTATGTGATGCAGGAATACATGTACTGGAGCAGCTCACCTGTCAGAGGCAACCCTACAAAGTCATACGGTTCTACTACGCGTTTTTATAACTGCCCTCCCCCAGGGAGGAGTTACGTGTATGTTAGAGAGCTACATTACACAGTCATGCATGCTAAAAAAAATAAATACTTAAAACAGAAAGCCAGAGGAATTGAAGATGAGATCCAAAAACATTGCTAAGTTAAACTGTCAAAAACCAAGAAATAGTTTCAAGAAATTCCTAGCTGAAGAGCCAACAAAAGAAAACTTGAAGTAACTACTTGGTGAAGGGGAAAAAAAAAAAAAAATCTGTGTGGAGACTGGTTACAAGAAGGGATCTGAGTTTTATAAACCACTAGGTTGCTTTTTTGGCTAAGAAAAAAAAGACTCATTCAAAAGAGCTGACTTGGACTTAAACTGAGGAGAGGAGGAGGATGTTCTGGTATGTGCAAAGAAAAAAAAGTTTGAAACCACAAGAATTAAAATCCAAATAGAGTCAATAAACTAAAAGCACAAGTCCCAGTGTCTACTGAAAATGCTAAGTATCATATATCAATGGCTTCACTTATGTGTCTCTTGGCTAATTCAAAGTGTCATCATGCATGAGAGTGATAACCATAAAGAAAAACTAAGCAGTTCCAGTGCTCAAAGCATGTATGTTCCAGTTCTTGTAAGTACTGAAAGGACTCAGAAGATATGCCACTTGCAAACAAGATAAACACAATTTTTAAACTTTCTTGCTCATCCAGCTTGACTGTGCTTTCTGAGATGCCCGTCACACTCCCCCTTCCCACACATGGAGATTACAGAATTAAATGTAGAAGCAGGATCCAAGTGAGGAATGGTGGTGCACTGATTCCAAGTCTCTGTTGTGAGGAACTTTTTCTTTTACTGCCAGTAAAAGATGCCAAACAGACAATCTGGATACTAAAGCTGCTTTAAGATAACAGGTTAAAGCCAGGCAGCTGTAACACAACTTCCCTGCATGCCTCAGTAATATGCCATTCTTAATGCTACTACTTTCATGGGTAAGCAAGTAGCTTAGTTTCTGTGCTTCTTCAGTTACTGGCCTCTCTCAGGATTGCCACCAAGAACGTCAAGCCCTGTTGATAAAGGTACCAGTTTCATATTATACAAATGCAGCTACAAAGTAGGGCATTGAAAACCCTGGCTAATTTCAAAGAGATTGATGTGTAGCTATTGTTTTCAAACCATAACACCTGTTTGAATCAGGCTGGATTTGAGGCAATAACTTTGAAGGTAAATAAGTCCCCTGAGTTATCCAGTGTTTACATGCACTCCTCAAAAATAACTGCGATGCTTTACACTTCTTCCCTTGTCAGATAGGTTAGGGAAAAATTCATAAACACAGTGCAATGGAATCATCAGAGGATATGTATTGCCACTCACAATTCCAGCAAGAATCACAATTTATGAGGCTGAGTATCTTGCAAGACACAATAGTTTCCTGTGGGACTATATATTATACACATATATTGTCTGCATTTCAGATTAAAGTGAGCTGCAAGTGCCAAAACGGATGGTCCATCAAAAGATCCCCAGACTCTGCGTTTGCTTTAAACATCTTTCACTCTCTCTACTCATGTCGCAAGTAACTATTTAAACCGTTATTTGTACTCTCCAAGAAAATCACTACACCAGTATCACTAGTATCCCAGTCTGTTTTTCAGGTGACCTGATGCTAGCTGAACTGAAATAGCTATCTACGATGTCAAACACTCCTCCTACCCTGAGGTCACGTTTTTTGCAGAACCAGACGTGACAAGCAGTGGGTTGGGCTGGATGAGCAGTAGCAGAGCTGACCTGCACTTCATCTAACCATTGTATAAGCTGTAGCGTTTAAACCAGGAGTAGACACTACGGCACACTACCTGCTGCTCTAACTACCATCAGGGCTAAGTGTCTAAGATCAGACAGCTAAAGGTATTGATAGTAGCTGTTCTTTACATTCTATTTACTTATTCTGCTTTCTGTGTAACTAATTTCTAAACTGTGTTCTAAAACTCTCCCTCGTGTCTACTACTGTGGCCAGAAATACCTTCTTCCTTCATCGCTTGATTATCCTTATTTTAAAATCTTATTGTATTTCTTTGCTTACTTTCCTGAAATATCCTTTGTGAATTGTCATTTTCCACTTTGAATGTCATATCTTTATTTCTTAGTCAAAGTTCTTACTCAAAGGATAATTCCTTATGGAAGAACATGACTTCCAGTAATATAAGGTATAAAAAAACCCTATGCCTATACTAACTTAACCAACCAACTTACCTGCTACACTATCATTTACTTTTCTGAAGAACCACCAGTGTGCAAAGAAACACAAATATTTAATCAATAAAAATGCAGAACGAAGGTTGTAAATCAGCCACTTTTAGTCTTCAGCTGTAAACACTCCTGAAGAACTGCCGTTACTTACCTCCTCCACACGACACTGTGCAGGGGAAGAACTCTGTTTGTCTCCACTGATGACTGATGGGTTGATAGAAAAAGAACTGAACCACACTCTCTTTTGATCCAGAGTACCTGGTCTGAAGAAATTTCCATTACAACACATGTGTATACTGTACTTCACTGTTCATGTCATTTCAAAACATAATTCATATACAATAGCAGTGCAGAGAGTAATATGATAACAGGCATAAAGCCGCTAGAAAGTCTAGAGTAACAATTAAATTTATGTTTCAATAGTCAAACACTTGTATGTTGCTTTGTTTTTCAAATTATTCAAGGTACTAACGTGACTACTTGATTATCTATCCTTGATTGGCAAAGTTCCTAACTTCTGTCTTATCTTTGTTAGCAAAATTTTAAAAATTTGCTGGAGAGGGAAATCTATAATTGATCTAAGCACACTGATTCATATTCAGGCAAGTCTAACATGTGATATTGGAGATGCAAAATAAAAACTGCTGGAAGTCTATTTCTACAGCATGGCAGATAAAGCCAAGTGGTGTGATAATACTGAAACACCTGTCATTTCTGATGGAAAACTGTATGACTATCTTCCTTTGGCAGTCAAATATTGATATGTTTCTACACACACATATCTGCATGTATGATGCTAGCCATCAGTATGTGGTCTGGGTAGAAGAGAAACTTAAAAGGATTAGAAATAGGTCAGTAGCTGGATTAGCAATGTCTAAGGGAGATTCTAGGACACTGCTGGAAGCAATGCTCTGATTCAGTAGGTGGCAGTCTTCAATTGGATTAACACCAAGCCACTGCACAGGATTGCACTGTTATTCTTTCAGTAATATTTAAAACAAAAGTCCTGGCCATTTTTACCATTGAATATCCGGCGATACTTTCCACCACAGGAAAGACATTAACCTCGTAACATTTTAATTTGTTTGGATATACTTAGTATAAATTATCTCTGGACTGTAATTAGGATTCCTTATTTGCTAGCTAAAAGATTTTGTCATATTGCTACAACTTGATGGACAGCCACCTACTCTGTTCACATACTTGCAATATCTTTGTAGATTTGTACATACACACATCCCACCTTGATAATGAAATCTGCTCCAAGAGGTCCCTGGATCTTTATGATTTCCCTGTCTGTACTCTTCTGAAATTCAACAGTTGTATTTTCTATGACAAATGTTCCAGGAGCGTTGAAATTGTGCTCTCCCTTGTCTCCTTGTAGTGTCTTTGACTCTATAACTAAAGAAGAAACATGCAATTAGTAAACTTAAACAGGATATTTTGTATTTTCAAGAAAGTCAGAAAGTAATGTTTACAACTTTGCCTTGCAAGTATCAGCCATATATGTGCATTAAAAAACCACACAAAATATCTGTGAGAATATCAGCTGCTTCAGATTATAGGCTGATGTATAATTGCATGACATGTCAGCACAGGAATATCTGCCTGAACACACTATTCTTCATGCCAGAAGCACTTCTGAGACTGTTTTTCCTACACCAAGTACTCTATATAGTTATAAAGCTAGGATAAGCTGAAAGAAACTTAAAACAGACAGAATCAATACACAGAAAAATAACTCATACTTCCATGCAACTCAAAAGCCTAGCAATTTCAGCAATCAGTCTCCAGAGAAGCCTGAATGGTGTCAAACTCACCAAACACTCACCTCAATACTTGTATCACTCTACCCATTCCAGAGGTCATTAACTCAACTTTGAATATTTCTCATGTGAGCAAAAAGCACGGCCAGGAGGTGGGTAGCTGCAGCACTGCCGGAGGGATGTCCCTTTCTCAGAACAGGTGGTGATGAAAACCCTTTTTGAGCAGTACTGCACTCCTTGGAAACAGATTAAACTAACAGCCCACAACCTCCAGAATCAAATGGAGCATTTTAGGATTGATTCACTTCCAGCAAACTGCCTGAACTATAAGTGGACAAAGCTAAAGGAAGATATTCATAATGAAGGTAGAATTCTGGGCTCTGCATAACGCAGCATATAGGCACAGCAAGATGCATGACTTGAAATACACTGGTCTGGTTACAATCTATCAGAGCACTGCATAAGAAAGGCATGAATCCCAGATGAGCTCAAGGCTAGCTAAAAGGAACCTTTTGACAAGCTATAAATACCCTCTTTCTCCAACTACTTTCCTTTTTTGGTACTTTAAACAGAGTTACCTAATTCAGGCGAGATAACTTAAGTTAAGAGCATCTGGTTTTACCTGCACTGAAAACATACTCTGAATGCTGCAGTCCACCATCACTGTTTTCTTCCTTAAGATCTTATAAAATACAAATGCATTCTGGAGCATACCCAACAAAGAGAGTGAAGAAATTCTAGAAGAAATTAAGTTCCTTGAAAAGGTACCAACATTATCCCAAGGTTCTAAGCATTAGGTTCCACTATGCTTATAGGTATAACAAAGATCACATACATGGCTGGAAGAAAGTTTAAGGAAGGATATGTTTCTAGAAAATGAATCTATATTAATCATAGGGTAGGAATCTAGTGGTGAATCAAATGTACTTTGTCAAAGAGAAAAAAATAAATCTCTGGGAATCAAAATGCCCCACTGTCCAATGCATTTCCGTTAAGAACATATAGATATAAACAAATCACAGAAAAAAAGCAACACGTATTTAGACGATTACTACATACTTTTGTCTGTTACATGTATGAAAGTTTTCTTTCCTGATTGCATTAGAAAATAACCTTTCAAATATCCGGAACTCAGCATTCTTGGATTAAGCTTCTGCAAGCCTCGACCCCAAACTTACACTGCTTAACAGTAAGTATTAATGCATGGTGCCTGTTATTCTGTCATTTTGTTGAAAAAGAGTCAAATTAGTGAATCTCAAGTACTTCCAACTCCACATAAAGTCAGTAGGATCCTCAGGAGTACAGGACCCCTTTGAAACTAGCGTTTAAGATTGCAAAGCAAGACATCTGGCTGTTAAAAAAGATCTTAAAGATGTTAATTTTGTGACCTGAGCTGCATTACTTTACAGTCTTTATGCTAATTTTCTTAATAAAAAATAATTCTTATGTTTTTCTAAGCACAAACCAAGAACATTGTTTAGCAACCAACATGTTAACTCACTGAGAGCTGACATATATTTACATTAGAGCTACACTAGATTTGAATCCAAAGCATGTGTTTATTTGCAAGGTCCAGCTATAGAGTGACAGCCTGTATCTCAGGAGGTCATGTCAGTGAAGCTTACAACAGTTGCTCAGATTTTCCCAGAAGTGTGTCACACAGGGAGATGAAGAGCTATTCCACAGCATAACGGATAACCTCTGATGCAATATATTCCTGCCCAGTGGTATCTAGTGCTTGTCATCACAGGCTTCTAAAACAGGGAGAAACCAAGCATCTAGTGTATGTAACACATATGTAACATAATAACTCTTATTAGGGAGTAGTTCCCAAAAAAAACCTACTTTATTGATTTCAGAGCAGTAACTGGGAACAAAGGTTTCACCAACTGTCTTATAGGCAAGGTTTAGAAAAGAATTCAGCAAACATTTATTTGTTCTGCAGGGTCCTGTAATCCTGGAGAGGTGGGAAGTTTGACTTCAGGAGTAAGCTTCCCCATCCTAAGTTAGGGAAACTTTTCCTTGCGGGGTCTTTAGGACTCCAGATGTGCAGAGTCATAAGGACAGGGAATTCTCTTGAGTGCTCACCTGTTTCTGTGCCTAACAAGATAATCACTGGTGCCAAAGACCTATAACAAGCCTTTCTGTTACTTCCCTTACCTTGATAAAAAGAACATTTTCCCCATGGAAATGCCTTGCCCAGCTGTGGATGGGAGACGCACCGCAAAAGCCTCCCACACTTTTAGTGGCAGGCAGGAGTAGGGCAGCGTTGCATGGGGAACCCACTGCAGATACCTCACTGTGTAGAGAGATGCGAGAATTCCCAGGGAAATAGCTCCTGCTCCCAGTGTAAGAAGGAGCAAATCACCTTGCTACCCAAAAGCTCTTTCTTTTCCGTGTGATTCATTTGTAGATAGCACAACACAGGGACCCAAAATAAAATATGCGTTCTTTTCAAAATGCAAGCAACATTGTCTTCATCTTAGCATCTGTCAAAAGACAAAGCAGTGCATAGATGTATAGCTAATACCATCAAGTAACGCAAACCGCTGCAAGTGGAGAAGAAATGGACAAAAATGGAAAAAAAGAGTTTCAGTTTCTTCTAGTGAAGTTTAACCTCCCTAAGTTCATTAACTCAGTTATCTAGCATTAGCCACTTGTAAAAATATTAGCTTCTGGTTTTCCTGTTTCTTCTGCTGGAGGATTAATTTCGGGGAACTTTCAGTCTTTCTTTTGATTCTAACGCTCTTAAAACAACCGCTAGAAAAGCCCTAATAGTCCAAATCAAAACCAAAACCAACACAAGGAAACATTTTATTCATAACCATTTTTGTACTAATTATTTGGTTATTTTCCACCAAATCATTTGTAAAACCCAAGCAGACAGAAGTACAAGAGGGACCTATTTGTAAAAAACCCAAATTAACACCTTTGCTCTCTGATGAATCTGTTGCCTGTCTTAAACGGACTGTTGCCTGTCTTATACACAAACAAAATACTTATTCTTACCAGCTACAAAGAAATGTAGTCTTTCCTAAAACGCTAAGCTGCTGAATGCAAAACAATGTTCAGAGCATTTATTTGTTTCAAATCTGTTATGCACTACATCTCCAACCAGATTTCCATTTTTGATTAATCCAGCAGCTGTGTTTCCCTGGAACAAGAGCAGATCATAAAGCCCAGGGTGAAGCACAGAAGAACACGAGATAAAGGGAAAAGTGCCAGACACTCCATAGTGCTCTTCGAGCGTTCGCTATTGCTGCTGACTTTACTTGAAGAGCAAATATATACTGGCAACAGGAGGCAATATAAAAATCTACAATAAGTAGTCCCCGCTCCACCTGTTAAATTCAACTCCTTACAAGCCAGGAAGAACGTCTCTGACAAATAGAGCCTGTAATTACAGGTGATTATTTTTAAAATTCTGCCTTTAATTATACCAGCATACCCACACAGAAGTCAATGAAGTTCCAGACCAAAGATCACTTAATATTTTCTGTGAAGTGACAAACACCCACAAACATACATACACTCAGAAAGGTGGATGAGCAAATTGTCCCAAAGCCCATCCCCTAGAACGTCGGTTCTTGAAGATCTGGTTATGAAGCCAGAAGGAATTTCCACCTCCCTCCCCACAACAGCTCTCTCTTGTTTTTCACCTCTGTCATTTTAATTTTAGGTAACAAATGTCTAAATCCTCACAGATTTGCAAACAGATGTGCAGGGGGAAGTGGTTAAAGGAACATTTCACAATTCTCATCCAGCTAGAGAACTAGCTAACAAAGGTAATGCCAAGCCACAGCTTCTTTATGGAACCACCCCGGGTAGGAAGCCAGGAGCACTCTGTACTTAGTTACCGAGTTGCTGCTGCATTCCTCAGGAGCTTTCCAGAAATCCCCCAGGAGACACTGAATCTAGTACTTTTTCCTCATATGAAGCTGAAACAACAACTTCCTTCTGCAAAACTACTTAAGAAAGACCAAGAGTCCTGACCTGAACTGGTCAGGATCACTCCTTCATACATCCCTTGCATTGTTTTACATGAATATTATTTATTTCAAGACAAGTTCAGCTTTGTACATTGTTGATATCAGTGTTATATCTAGAAGTTATTGTCACTCTGGAGCTGATCTAAAGTGGAAGTCCTATTTAATTTTTTTTTTAAAGAAAATGACAATATATTCTTCAAAGCAAACACACGGATAAGCAATCTTCAAATAAAATGCATTTCTGTCTTCTATTTACATATCTCAGAGCAGTAGAAGTCCTTTTTATTTCTATGATTCAGACTAAGTCTTCCACTTTTACTAATAAAAAATTGCTCAAAATCTTGAATGAATGGTTTATTTCATTGCTTTGTATGGCAGTCCCACTTATCATTGAAATGATTAGGTTTTTATGTAAAGTAGGCCTACAGGTAAAGAAGTTGCAATAGATACTACAATCAGCCTTATAGAAAATATTAGGAAACAAACATCTAACAGAATAGCAAACTGTTTCTCATAGATGATACGTAATGACCAAAAGTATTACAAGGAAACAGGACTTGTGTAGTTCATTTTATGTATTTTGTTTACCTCACCTCTACCTAGATTACTTTTCCTTGAACACTGTTCACTGACCAAGTGTGACTTCAACTGGGCTATTTACACTGCCTCAGACACTTCAACAGAAATCTCGTGCTGTGCTATACAAGTGTATCAATCCCATACATAACCCTTTGAAAGTAATTTTAACATAATTGTTTGCATGTAGTTTAAGCGTGTACCGTATTTTAGACATCTTATATAAGAATTACTTTGTTTAAATAAATTTAGAAATCACCAGTATGTATACTATTTCTTTTTACTAAGTGGACTTCTAGTGTTTTGTAGGACTATCTCCAGGCTGGGTATTAAAGATGGGAAGAGGAATCAAGGTCGTGATCTTAACCATATTCCCAAAGTTTGGATGAGTTCAGATACAAGGTTCTGTTTTTATCTTCTGCCTATAAATAAATACATAAAACAGCTCAGTCATACCAAGGTGTGCTGGTCCTTTTAGGGTAATTCTCACACTGCGACTCCCATGTGGTACAGCAATCACGGTTTCTTCCCCTAGGAAAATTAAAGAACTGTTTTAGAAGTTATCTTGCATAAGGGAATTTGCACATCACATAACTAGACTGAAAACTGTCAAATGCGTCTAAGAAAATATTTAACAGGTTTCACAATTTTTCTATTAAAAATAATCATATGTTATTTTATTAAGTACAGTATACTGAGTCTGTTTGCTATGCTATGCAACTATTAAGACCTACAAATGGACTTGTAAATCTTTCTTGCTATTGGAAAATTATTTGCTATTAATAAAAACAACTGAAATGTCAGTAGTTTATTAGGAACATATTTACACTCTGTTGTCCTAGTTTTATTTCCTAATCACTGAATTGACATAAGGAATCTGCTAAGTAGTACTTCCCCCTTACAAAAATCTGCAGCTGTTCAGTCTCATTTTGCCCACACCTCATTTCCTGCTGCAGGTCACAACTTTAATAAGTGGCAGGACTTACAGGAAATAAATCATCTGCTTAACACTAACCCTTAACCAATTACAGACCAGTTAAGAGCAAATATATATTAGCTATAACAGAGTGTCTGCATCTAACTTACCATATAAGATCATTCCTTCCAGTAAGAGCCTCAAGTTAAAATTAACTATAAACCAAACCAGCCCTGAATAGGACATGTCAATACAAAACAGCTTTTGGCTGCCTGAATGGGCTCTTCATATATAAATGTACAACACACTTACTTCAGTGCCTTTTACAAAGGCAGAAAGTTATTACTTTCTGTTTCAAATGTAGGAAACTTGTGATTTGCCCAAGCAAACTGAGTTAACAGTCAAATCAATAGACCAGAGTCTTTCATGCCAACAAGAGCAGTGCTCTCAGAAAAGGGTATGCACGGTGCGCGACAGGGATATCCACAAAAGGATGAGAGAAGCGTCCAAGCGACAAAGTACCAACATGCTGTCTCCCATTTCCATCACGGCCCAGCTGCAAATCTTCCTTGTGGCAGGACCTGCAGATATGGGCCTATTGCAGGTACACCCCGCAGAGGGTGCTCTGTTCAGTGATGGCATTAACATATATTTAGGGGCTGGTGTAGAGGAAGTTCATTTTTGCAAATTCAAAAAGTAATGTGAGTCAAAGGTCAGTGATACATTGGCTCCAGAATTATTCATATAAAATTTAAAGAAAGAATACCTGAGTTTAGTTTTCACTAAAAAATAGTTGAATATTTCTTTCCACTTTAAACCGGACCCTTTTACAGTAGATGCTAAATTATCAGCTTCTGGTTTAGATCTCCTTAGCATAAGTATGAAATCCTGCCAAATGTTCAGGATACTTCAAGCAAATACTGCAATTATTTTTTCTGAAATAAACACCTTCTTATGTTACAGTTTTTATATCGCCAATTTCTAGGAAGGTCATTTAAATATAACAATTTATTTTGGATGTAATAAAATATGATCTTTATTAATTTCATACTTGGGTATTCCACCAGAGTGCAAAATACTACAGTAAGAACAATAATACAGTTAAGGAGCCTGGAAAAAACATTAACTACTGAACCACTTAATATCTTTTTGCATCTTGGTTTTTCATCAGGCGAATTGCTAAAGATAGCCAGAAGGTAGTGGATGTGTATATCTTTAAAGTAAGGAAATAACTACTGAATTCATATGTGCTCTACAGTATTTGAGAGAAAGCAGGTTTGAGGGGCCCATCTGTCCCTACTTGGTCAGGAATTGTATCCCGTCTTGACAACCGATCAGCAGTTAGAGCACAAAACCTCAAATAAGAGTCTATTATGGCCAGGTCTGCATACATGCAACTGCTGTTTTGAAGTGAAACACTCCAAAGGGCACTCCGCGCTGAATGGACGAGGCTCAGATTTGCAGATGTGCAGAGATGTGTAGGACTGCTCCTCTTGAGAACAACCAGGGTCGTTCCGCTGTGCTTCCTTCCACCTCCTTACAGCAAGCTCTTCTCGCCTCAGCAGGCCTTGTTGATCCCTTTTCAGGATGCTTCACATTCCTTTAGCAGTACTACAGACATTCCACCCTCACCAAAGCACTCTCTGATATGGTCCAAAAGTCTCATGGGGGTGCTAAATTTGGTGTTTCTCTGTGGCGGAGACAATATTACCAGAAAGTATTTTATTTGCATTAGAGGAGATGACTAAGTTCACCACCACAGCAATGTTCAACCTCTGCAGCCCCACAGACCTGTCAAGAAGTCTGACAGCAGGAGATTCTTGTAACCTGACTGAGATAATTATGACCTAGGGCAGTCTTTCCGCGAGATGAAGTAAATTATAGGAAAAAATAAAAGTGAGATTTCTGGAATTCTGAACCAAGATGGGGAATTGGAAGAAAATGGGACAGAGCTGACCTAAGGGACTCCACCTTCTCCTGAGGACAGCTTTAACTTCCTACAAAACAGTAGTTGCAATTGTCCAGGTCTGGCTCCAAAGCTATATATTCCAAAAGTCTCCGGTTCTCAGTTGAAGCATGTAATTCATATTCTTAAAGAAACACGAGGCCCTGTAAACCCGTTTAAAAATGGTTATGCTGTACATTTTCCCATTAGATCAATAGGATCCACACTGTTAAAAGCAGTGAACTCTTATGAAAACATTAGGGGAAAAAGCTACCCTGAAATCTATACTTAGAATTACCCATTATCTTTTTTTTCCCCCTTATACTATCTATGTATCTTTGAAAGTTAATTGCTGACCTTTGTCTAAAATAAGCTCAAATAAAATAAATAAGCCCAAAATCATCTGGAACATGCAGAAACACTAGACTCTCAAATCCAATTTGAGAGTCATAAAGCTCACCTTAAAAACTGAGAAACAGGTGAGATATTGTCTCTCTCTTCTAACACTGCTTCCACTGTAGGGATTCCCAAGGGCATGTGGGTTATCTTTTTCCTTTTCTCTCTCTTTCAAGCACCTGCTTGAAATGGGCTTTCTGCTCTTACCCGGGGGGACTCTCAGCAAATGTGTGTGCACACACTACACACAGCACTTGCTGATTAAGCTCCCGGATTGCTTTTAATTTAGATGGCAAGGTTTGATCCTGTTTCTATGGTGTTAATGTGGATTTAGATTTTGGATTTCAATGAGAGCAAGATCAGACTCCTTGCTATGGTAAGACTGGGAGCTAATCCCCAGGATCAAAATAAAGGAGCCGCATTCCTGAGCTCAATCCAATTCGGCAGGTTTTATTTATTTTTCCATGTGGGCCATGGTGGACCCATTTATTGTTTCACATATGGGCCAGTTGGGATTTTTCCCTCTCTCCTCTTACAGCAGGGCAGAGGGTTTATTTCAGGCCTATAAAAACTGTTTCTTTCCATGTATTTGCTCAGCACTTATCTGCTGGTCCTTCAGTTCTGATCAAAGACCTATGTGCTCTCAAAATACAAAGAACAAAAGTCCAGGAACAACTACCAGCACAAGGGAACTAAAAAGCTCAAAATGTTTGCAGTCTTATTGCAGTGGCTTCCCTCATTCACTCTAACATTAGGCATAATTTCAGAAGACATTGGTGCTGGGGTAAATGCTGACCTGCCTAATGACAAGAATCTGTGCAAAGCCAAATGCATACTCTTAAAGAGACACCTGAACTAGATAGGTATGTGCTACTGAAAGCAGCAGTTACATATCTTGACCCTAAAAGTCACATTGCAAAATCTGTATGGGCACATCCTTTCTGTCCTTGAGTCCTTCCCTCTCCAGTCTCACACTTTCCCTCTCCTCTGTATCTCCATCCCTCTGTCCACCGGTCTCATGACTTAAGGCTGCCTCTTCATCTGAGAATCCCACTTCCTTGCATTATTGAGTTAAGTATTTCTAAGGTGTGGTAACCTGCTTTGGTGACAGTGTGACCTCAACTCATTTTAGTTACATACTTCTTTCTACTTCTGGACACTTCTTCTAAAATTTGTATGCACTGGAGAAAATGTACAAAGGCACACAGTAAGCAGCCCATCAAGAAAATGGATCTCATGGAAATGCAGTGCAAAATAAATAATGAAATAGCCAATGTTCTTACACAGGAATTTCTCCAGGTAAGACAAGAGAGATCAGGAAAGTAAAGGAGGAGCCTTCATACTACCTACAACAGCCCCAAGTAAACCAACCAATCTAAATGGATCTGTAGACTGAAATAGTTGGTGCTGAAGACCCAGCATCCACACTATACGCATTGCAGGTGCTTCGCTTTGGACTAACTCTAGTCTGATCCCATGGACTGCACATTCAGTAGCTGTTGGAGAACATTAGGTGCTTTTCTGGGGCACATCTTCCAGTTTAGCTCCATCAAAAAAAAAAAAAAAAATCCAGTTTATGCTCTCCAAAACCACTCCATGATGTGAACTGATGAGCAGTATGTTAGGACCATGATGAAATTTGCTTCAAAAACCATACTCCCTATCCAAACTGAAATGCTAGTGTATTAGCATTTTGTCCCTCCCCATACACCGTTTTCCTGCCAAACCAGTCCCAATTCCCTCTCCTGGCTCTACATACAGTTGATTTTTCCCCTTTGTCTCCAAGTGTTTCTGACTCCATCTCCCAACGCAGATTCCTTATCTAATCTCAGTCTTCCTCTTTTTCTTTGACCCAATGTATCTGTACAGCCCGTCCTAGGTCCTCCTCTGCCCTTCTCATATCTGTCTTTCCTTCACTGTATAAACCAATGTCAAATTTTTCTGTTCAGTTAGTCTTATCTTGTCTTTCCCTCTCCTCATGTGATTTCATCAGCCCCAGTCATAAGTCTGGAGCTCGGGAGAGTCAGAAGCTCTCCACAAAACCTCTTCTGTAATGCCTGAATGTGAGGCAGGAGGCATCATAGGGTTCATCCCATGGTACCCATTCTACACTGCAGCAGAGTAGAAAGCAAGAGCAACCTCAAGGACATTTTTTAATAGCCTAGCTCTGGAAGAGCAACATGTGAATTTATTCAAAGGAGATTGCACATGTATGATCTGTTTGCATTTAGGACATGCAACAAGCTAAAGCACACTTAAAAGGACAAGTTTTCAGAAATGTCAGCTGTTAACATCCAAGAAGCTACTACAGAGCCTGAAGGAAAAGGATTGTTGGGTTTTTTTTTTTTTTTTGAAGGGTTGTAGTAAAATATGTGTTGATGTTCACATATATTGCAAAAGACTTGTCCATGACCAGAAGACCACTGCCTGCCAAATTTCAAATCCCTGATCCATTATCAAGTCCAACAATGGAGGATGTTAAGACATATTAAAGGAAAGCTTTCAGGAATGTTTTGACAGGGGGAAACAACATGTTTTTCTCTGCTGTGTCCTTGGAATATGCTGAGTTGTTTTGGCTGAATTTTCTCCAAAACATTCAGCATCTGGCATGGAAAGTTTCTGACCCAGCCGTTGAATTTTGGCAAAAAAATTATTTGTATAAGGTGAAGTATCAGGCAACCTTGACAATGGGGGTTACTAGCTCCATGTATATTGATTTCAAAGAGGGAAAAAGATGCAAGGTAGCAAGTTGTCACAAAACAGAGCCAGCTGATGATATTGAACGGGGAGCCTTGCAAAAGGCCTCTGTTTAGATAAATGACCAAAGTGAAATTAAGTTTTTGGTTAAGTGTGCTTGGGGATGATGACATACAAACATGTGACATTAAGTGACCCATGGTAAATTACCCAAGTGCCATAGGAAATAAAATGCATGGCAAGAAGAAATTCAAACAGTTACAAAGCTATCAACACTGAAACGTTTTGTATGAAGCTTTTAGCAAAAAGTTAAGAAAGGTAAAACTTGCAAATATCAGTTTGAGAATCAAGTAAGACCAGATTAGGACAAGTCTGTGCCTTCAACTTTACTCCCTGTTAATTTCAGAACCAGCATCTTTTCTTCTTCCTTGGTATCAGAACCAGAATACTTTCCTACCATTTCTTGCCAACAAATAATGGTGCAGAAAGCAGACATCAGGGCCCAATCCTACAATTTTTCCATGTGCACAAAGTGCAATGGAGTTAATGGGAGTTCCATGCATATAGTACTAGAAACATCAGGCCCATGATATCTCATTTCCCGATGGGATGGTACATTTTACAACCTATTACACTTTTTGTTTGAATATCATTAGTCAAACCTTTAATCATTTTACCAGAATGTAAAATCTGTCTTTCTGGCAGAAGTCTAACTTACTTTGTCTTTCAAAGACAATTAAGTGTTAGTGGAAAAAATAAAGAACTTTTGAAATGACAGTTCATTTCATATTTGCAAAACAGTAAGCTTTCTTTCAGTGCTGTTTAGCTTTCCAATCAAAGGCATTCATTTTATGTAAAAACATATAAAAAAAGATAATAAAACACAGTGAGTCCTCTATGAGAAATCATTTGCTATCAATGCCTAAATTTCTTTTTTTAAAATAAGGACCAAGATAATGAGGCGCTTCTATTTTCCCTTGTCTCCTCTTCCTTTTTTCATAATAAAATATTTCATTCTTGCTTTCCTTCCAATCCTTTAATTTGCCTTATTGCACAATAAAATTTACATCTTGCTCACAAGCTTACAAGCTCCCTCTTAGATACATGTCTGTCATGTGTCGATATTTTAATTCTCAACACTAGTTTTGAAAGCTTCCAAATGACTATTTGGAAGATATTGTGTCTCCCTTCACTGATACATTAGCACAAAGAAAGCATGGCTTTATTTCCACATTTCATTCACAAAGAGGATGATTATATGGAACTGCTTCCATAGTGTTGAACAACTTGACCCAAAAAAGATTTTGGCACTATCACAGTACCAAGAAAACCATCAAAAGTTCTGATTTTAGTAGCATGTGTACTGTTTTGCTTATGTGAATGGTAATTCATTTATATAATCTAGCCTACTGCAGTGCAAGATAAAACCAAAATTTGACATAACTGACATCTTTCCCCAGAATAGTCTTTCTTCATCTTTAATTTTAAAGAACTCTTTCAAGAGCCACTGAATTATGACAGAGAAAACAATGAACCACAGGTATTCTTCATAACCTGGTCAAGGCAACGGGAGATCTTCCACCAAGTGATGCCAGTTGTAGTCAGCTCTTACCTGTGCCAGAATACCACAAGTGACATTAATATTTTCTGTCTCAAAATGACAGTTTCAAAACCAGATCCCTTTTACCACTTTTTCTCTACTGTACTTACATTCTACGCAGCAATTAAATATGAATCTTTTTATTTTGCCAATCCAACAAATTTATCTTGCCAATCCAACAATTTCTAAGTTGCCTTAGAACTAGCTAGGGTGTCCCCAGGAATCGTCCTTCTCCAGGATAATCTCTGTTGCTGTAATACAGGAATAGACAATGCAATTCCTTTCTGTTCCAGCTGACCTCCACATCAGAAAGGGGAAGAGATGTTTTGTGTATGTATATATGTGTGTATATATACACAGAAAACAAATACAACTTGGTAATACTACAAAAATATTATGCAATCTTTACTGCTTCACAAGTGCTTGCTCTGTGCTGACCAGAAGCTCTGAGTGTTTGATATGACAAAGCGAACAAAAAGTGGCCTTCCATGAAAACTCTTTTTCAGCTCGTTATAAACATTCAAGACATTTGCTCAGTGTTTCAGGATGAAAAACTTTATAAATTACTGAACTACATTCTCCCATCCACAAAAAAGGCCGCTAGTAAAGGCGAGGCAAAGGCTGACACTGATAGCCCATCTGGTACATAAAGAAAGCCTCTGACTTGTGCAAAATTATTCTGTGACTTTAAAAGATGCTGCCACAAAAATATTCACTTTTTAATTTAGATTACCTTTGTTCATATGTATTGAATGTACATGTAACATGAATACATACAATTAAATATGTATTGAATTACAGAAATTATGCACCTGCACAGTCTAAGATAACCTAACATGAAACCTTGTAGATCAATACAAGTAATCACGCTGCAAGGTAACAAGCATTAAGATAACATACATTGCATTTCAAGTTACATCCATATTGAAGCATACTGCAAGAAGCGGCATTAAAAAAACCCATGGAAATATTTACATGTACTGCAATAAGAATTAAGCATGATTCAATATACAACAGCTCTTTCAAAATCAGGGCACAAGTGAAATCTTTGCAGGCTGAACTACAATTCTAAAATATACGCAGCTGTCAAAGGCAGGTGCTTCATCCATTTTAAAAAAAAATACCTGCTTGCATTTGAACTTTGAGTATTGACTTTACTCTTAGAGCACCAGATCATCACTCTTGCATCTTGTGGCTCTGCAGGAAGGTAATGAACCCCAAAGGCTCCATCTCCATATGACAAATGCACATTGTGAGTTCAGAAACAGAAAAAAAAAAAAAATAGAGGTGAGGCAACTATCTCACATGATAAACACATGGGACACATGCTGTGAGATTACAGGGAGCATCATCTGTGAGGGTGGAAAGCACAAGTGTCAGAGGCGAGCCTCTATGTGACAAACCTTGCCTGGATATCAAAATAGCCAGACTCTTAAGACTCCAGTAAAGGGTCTAATTCTGATGCCCCTCCTCTCTTATATTTTCAATACTATTGAGATCTACAGGGTTACTCACAGTAAGATGTTAATTATTTTGAGAAAGAATGGGAAAATTTGAGCCAAATGCATAAAAAAAGAGAAGAAAGTATTAGTCCCTTTCACTTTGTGCTTTTTGTACCATACAAGTAGTTAACTTGTCTCTGAAGTTCAACTGGTTTTGGACACTTAAAAAAAAAAAAAGTAAAGTTAAGTTTCAAACCAGGCACTTTCAATCATGGGCCACAATTTCCATAAAACCATCTATAAGATGTTTCCATGATTTAAAAACATTGCTGCAGCATCACATATATTGCAACATGAGGATACCCTCTAAAATAAGATGTGCATCTTGATGGTTATTCCTGATAGAATGAATTGAGTAGCTCTATTAAAAAAATGCATATCTCAAATTCTTTCCTAGCTATACCCTAATGTGTGGTATCCCTCATGGAATTTCAATAGACTAATCTAGCACAGACTTTAGAATAAGTAGCTTTGGAAAACTGCAAACAAGTATATAGTTAAAAGTTCAACACTCTGCGATATGTATGATTCTATACGAGAAGAAAACATAGTCAAGGATAAATTATCATAGGATCAATTTGCAACCTACTTTTTTCCGGTGAGACATGTGCCTTAGCTTGTCCCCTCACAAGCCTGCATGTTGAACCATCTCCTGCACAGATTCCACAGTTGTCTTCCTTGGCATTGCTCCCAAGTTGTCGATCACAGCCTACTGCCTGCCAACATCAACACCACAGTCAGAAGGAGGGCAAAGCTGTAGTAGACATGCTCAGGTTTCTGGAATTTTATTTATTATGTTATCCTTTTGATTTTATGAGCTGGCGTCATTCTATCAAAGCATATCTTGCTATTTAGGATTTTAAAAGCACACTGTCATTTCCATGATTTTAATGATGAACTACAACAACTGATATATTAAGCTATTCAAGCATAGGAAATACATGAATTAGTTTCCCACCACATATGTGAATGAATACCATTGAGCGTTATTCTTTCCAACACAAGGGACAACTATGTTATTTACAATTTGTTTTTCATCACCTGCCTAATTATGTCTCAGAAAGGATTACTGCAATGAAATAACCCAAGTTAAATATTGAAAGGGCACTCAGCCTTCAGCTTCACAGACAAGCAGCTGTGGGCAGTGCTCATAATCTAGTGTCTTAGCCATTCAAAATTTAACTGGCATTCATGTAGATCTCCTATTTGCCATTTACGTCAATGTCAATCACATACATTTGCTAACCAGGTTTTAAAAAACTTGGATGATTCAGTTCTTACCTTTTAATTTTTTTTGTTTCTGAATATGAGACCCGATCTATAAAACTTTCCAATGACTATTATAAAAACACCCAACCTTAAACACTGCCAAAAATTCCAAAAGCAAAGTTTTTGAAAAACTGTCGACTGAAAACTCTCCAAACTATAAGGAAACATTTTTCTGGGTTTTCCTTTTTCTTCATATCAGTCACCCTACAAGTAGCATGGGAGTGACAATGGGAAGACAAAGAAGAGTAGACGACATTTCTGAAAGGGAGATAAATATTTGGTCTCACCTATCTTACCCTTCACCATTTCATAGAAGAAATTTGCAGGGAGTACCAAATGCTGAGCAATGTGGTGAAAAGCTAATCTGCAGCTTCAAGTTTTCTCAAGTCAGCCTATACGCCTCTTATATCCACACATCCCTGAGAAGTGCAGCTAATTCATCATGGACATATATATTTAACCAAACTCCAAACTGACAAATGGATAGAAAGCACTCTGGAAATTCACTGTTAAAAGCAGTGCTAGAATTCTGAAATTGGCCAGCACCACTCCTCTTCCTATATAAAAATGCTTGGAAGGGGCAGTCTTAGCTGCCAAGATCCACTGCATCTGTGCTATGCCAAAACTGACACACGATCCCCTTGGAGAGGTGAGGATTGAGTCCGCACGTAAGAGGCAGGGTTGGGTCTTCCAGTCTCTGAGTTAACACACACAGACGGGGACACTCACACCCCACACAAATCATGCACATCCGCTGCCAAACATGGAGAAATGTAATCTCAAAGTTTCATGTGTCTATAGAAAAGACAGCAAAGCAGCCCCACCTCCCACTCCTGCCCCTTTCCCTTTTTTTCCCAATTCCCTACATCCTGCATTCTCTTAAGAGAGGGTATTATGGAGGACAGTTTATGATACTTCAAGTTGAGAGACATGCTGCACTGAATGGCATCTCCTTACTAAAGGGTTCAGTTTTATCATAGAATTCTACATTAGCAGCAGGAAATTATTTTATTCCTGCAACTGAAGATCCTCATCCTATGTAGCCCAGCAAAGAATTCATTTTAAAAAGAAATAAGCAGCTTAACTGAAATGATTTAATGTTAGTGTTAGGTGTTAACAAAAATTTTGTTGTAAAAATGAAACAAATTAACACACGTGTGTATGAAATCAGACCATCTCAGAACAGGTGCTTATTTACTACATAGAAGCTATGCGGGAACACTATACTATAATTTAGGATTGGATTAAAGATTAAAATGTTTTCACCTGAAGATGTTTTTTAACTTTAGCTCTGGGTTCATCACTGACATCCAGAAAATAACAAAACGAAAAAGATTGTAAACAAATTAATCTAAACAAGCTTATCTTCCCATTTTATCACCAATTAGCATTGAGAAATGAATGAAGACACCACCGTTTTAGAAACAGAAACTGACTGGGTCACTGTGTGACTCAGAAAACAGATAAAATTTCAAGGGATAGAATAATACAGTGCTCAACACATTGATCTTAGACTTGACAACTCTCTTTCAATTCCCAGCTCCACAACAGACTTTCTTTTTGACCTTTGAAAACTTCCTGTGCTTTTCGATTCCAATCAGTGAAAGGGGTATAACTGCAATTCCCCACCTCACAGGGGTGTTGCAAGAATAAATCTCCTAAAGATTCTGAAACACTCAGATGGTGCAATGATGGGGACCATATCAGTAGTTGAGAGAGTCTATATTTCTCTCGGGTAGACTTTTAAAGTATTTATTGCTCTCCACTGCTTCTCCTGCTCTTATTCACATAAAGATACTACTAGCACATGGAGGTAAATTGTTAGAACTACTGCAAGTGTAATCTCTCCCCAGATCTCACAAACACATTTCCATTTCATAGTGTAATCTCATTTTCCAAATATTAAGAATCTGTTCATTCACTCATCAATTAATTCTCAGAGGAAAAATTAAGCTGCATATTGCGATACTCTGTGTGAGAAATTGCTATTTTTATTAGTTTAAGCTGTTGTATATTTGTAAGCTACAGATCCTGCAAGCCTTCGGTGGGAGGAGGGTATTGAGCAAGCAGAGTACTTGCAAGACCAGCCCATTAAAGCCCAACATGATAATAATAAACATACATACTGAGCTATTACACACAATCACTATGAAAACAAACTTTCATTGCATATAACAAAAATTATAGAACTATGCAAACACAAGGCGTTATTGTGTCCAACATGGAATGTAAGAAAAAAGATAATCAGCATGGCAGCATACTTTAGAGGACTGTTTTATATAGTATTATTGCTTATTTTTTAATAATACACAAATGCCAGAGAAATAAAACAGGAGTGCTAGCTGCGAGGGACTTGGATGTGGGAAAAACTTTATGGCTCCCCTGCCAGCAAAGGTGGTTTGTTCAGCTAGATGCATTCACCCTCTGTGGACTTCCTTCCGAGATTACGTTTATATCGACTGTTATGAATATGAGTACCAAGCAATGATATCCTGGAACACAATTTAGAGAATAACTCAAATTAGTATCACAATTTAGGACTGAAATGAGCACAGAATTTCAGATTTTGTTTAACATGAAGCACCAAAAAATTCTGCAGATTTTAATGTGACAAGCCTCAAATTTAGAGCTAATTCAACAAGTGTTGCTACCCGGGGAGCTTAATGAGTGAACACTAGGGTGGGGTGATCAACACTAGGCTGGGGTGTATATCAAAGCTGAGTGTCCAGAGTTAGCCTTTTTTATCTGTTTGTAAAACCTTGATAGGAAGCAGCATTTCTCAGACAAGCTGGACAGCCATGGATCTCACCAAAATAACAGGAAGCTGCAAGGTATAGCTTTGGAAATCAGGCCTTGCACACATATGGTATTTTGACACCAAACATTATGAGTTTAAGATACTCATATTTTAGCCAATAACTATTAGAAAAACACATTTTGAAGAGAGTAGATGTGTATTTGCAAGCAAAGCTGCAACAACAACAAGAAAATGACATATGGCAACAGCCTTCCTCAGCTCGCACCGCCTCAGCAAGCCAAAGAGGTCTGATGATTTTCACGATTAAGGCGTTTGTCAGGGTTAATTTACCCCACATTGCTAGCTGTTTACAGAGCAAAGGGATCCGCTATAAATATTACAGGCAGATTGGGAAAACATCTGCAGGCTTTTAGGGCATAGTCAGAAATAATTATATTAGGTGATTTTAACATAGGCTGCATAAATGAAACAAGTGATTATACAAATTGTGTAATGGCAGGATTGGGACCCTGTCAGAAATCTGCAATCATCAATACCATCATTCAAAAAAATGAGATGAGTATTGTAATGACTAGGTTGTAAGTGAGCTCCTCAGACAGCAGGGAGAATGCTGACCAATATGTAAACAAAATGAACAATAAGTAGAAATTTAATATAAAAAGGGTATTGAGGAAATGGGTACTTTGTGCATTTAATAAATTGTCCATGATGGGGAATTTGGATATGGTGGGATTATTTTCAGGAACAGATGTCTGATCCATTACTGTTTTTGGACAGAACCAGAATATGTTATTTCTCTGTGTTCTTCCAAAGAAAAAAAATAGGAATATGAAAAAGAATAATACTGTTTTGTCACAAGCATCTAGGATGGAAAGCATCTGCTTAAGCAGTGAACAGAAATGCTTATCTGCTTCAACAAACTTCTAAACTAAATGTTAGTATGCCAGTGCTATTGTGGAAGACAATATTGAAGGGTGTTAAATATTTTGCAGCATGCTTAGAATAGTTCGTGTAGGTTCAGAAAGGCAAAGGAAGAGCAAAAGATCAGGGTAAAAAATAGAGTAATACAGATGAAAGAAAAATGAAATTGCTGCTGATATGTTAGAGGTGACTATGGAATGTTACAAATATTTTTGCACTTATGAATCCAAAAATCACTCAGAAGCTCCCACAGCTGTTTCTTTAGCTCTTATTCACTTAGTAGGGTTTCAGCTGAGGAATTAGACTTAAACGAAGAAATTAATATAGCATGTTACTTTTGATTTGTGAAGGTCAAAGTATAATCTGTTAAATTCAAGGATCTTCTTTTCTTAAGGAGATTTTTATAATTAACTATGATGAGAAAATGGTCAGGACTGCAAGGTGACAGATTTTTAACTAAGATTCCAATATGGCAAAAAAAGCACTGTAGTGAAAAACCCAGCAAATCCCAACCCCCCTTCAGAGTCTTTTCTTAATAAATATAAATACAAACATGGACTTGAATTGCCAATGCGGAGCCCAATGCAGGATCAGGTTTTGAAATTTCAACTTTTGCTTGTTAGACTGTTGGTTTAGACCTCCTTAACTGTGCTATTCCCTCAACTGATCACTCACCTCCAGCTGCAGGCACTCTCTTTCAAAATAGGCGCAACACCATTTTTGATAGAACACATTCCACAGAGGTGAGTTGTCAATTATAAAAATGTATTATGTCAATTATAAAAAAAAATGTTTCTGGGATGCTAACAACTCAAGACGGTATACTTCAAATAAAGAACCTGAAGATATACCTATGCTGTACAAAAGAAGAATACTTATCTGAAACATGAGTAAATCCAGAGATCTGTGCATAACAAGCACCATTTCAGTGTTAAGTGTCATTATTACTATGAAAAGCATGAAATTATATACAGCAATATGTATAATTATATACAATATTTTTCTTTAGAAAGGGGCTTCCCCCCCTTCTATGGTCCTCTGGAGCCAGAGATCCACGTACAGCCAGAAAAAACATACTGAGTTCTCCTAATAGAAGCGGCCACAAAAGAATAAATCACTGCTGTTTTTATTTGTGACAGATACATAAATTCTATGATACGTTAAGACTGAAGTTGCACTAATGCCATTCTCTATCTACTGTGTCTTAGACTAAGCTTTTTAGCCAACAAACCATTTAAATATTCGGCAATGCGTATGTTAAATACTATATCGTTTTCTACTTTGACTAATAAATTTTTGATTGATATAGACTCTCATTTATCAGCAATTCCATTAAAAATGATAAGTTAAGTTATATTTTTCAGTGTTCTATGTTTACTCAAGGGACTGGCAGCTCAGTGTCAGGGAGTGATGCCCTTTATTAATGTGATTTGGTTTAATAAAATAAAAATACAAAAATCAATTCAACAACATCTCAGTACGATATAATTACTATCCTTCTAGATGGATGGTTTGCTGGGCAAACCCCATAATGCTTGGGGAAATCCAGATGAAGACTACTCTGAGTACATTCACATTTATGTGCTTTCATTGGCCTGGCTATTTCAAAGGGTGGACAACCATGGGTACTCATGAAATAGACTGCTAGTGGGATTTTAACACAAATATACAGCTGGCATTTAGTGAAATTCAGCCGAAGCAGAAAACCCAGCAAATAATTTCAGGGGAAGTGCCCAATGTGCTTAAAGTGTAGAAGAAATACTACATTTCTGCTGAGCAAGGAGTGGCACTGCAGAATGCACAAATGGAGATGATAATTATACTTCTTCTCAAGAATGTGATAGAGTTGTTATACAGGAGATCCTTTTCCTCAAGGGCTGAACAGTCTGTAATTATCCCAGTACACGTTGCCCAGTAGTTTTTGTTTTAAAATTTGCTAGCAACGGATCTGTTATAGCAATATCTCAGTAAGTGAATCCTGTATTGGTTGGACCATTGATCTGCTGAAGGTTGCAAAGACTTTGTGGACTAGGTGCAATTGGGTTTTCACTGCCTATGAAATTTGTCAAGATGTGAAAAACATAGAATGAAAGTAAACTATTACACCAAACGGATCCAATAAAGTGATGTGACTCCCTACCACCAGAATAGTAGTACTTGGGTTGTTACAACCAAACTATTTATCTCAGCTTTACAAGAGATCAAAACTAAGATAAAAATGGAACAAAACCATCTACATATTTTAAAGGTTATCAGCATTGCGCAAAATACAAGATAACCTCAGAATTATTTCTGGCAAAAATATCTTCTCCAAGCCTCGTGACTTGACTAAGAAAGGACACGTTTTAGAAAGGACATGTTTTATTTTAACATTTACTCATAAAATAAGAAAATAGTGAAAAATCCTTACATGCTCAAAAAGATAAATCTCTATTGCAGTTTTTTAGAATCTCAATAGGGAGATTCTAATAGGGAATCTAATAGGGAGAATCTAATAGGGAGAATCTAACAGGGAGAATCTAATAGGGAGAATCTAATAGGGAGAATCCCTCTCTAATAGGGAGAATCTGATAGGGGATTCCCTCTCAATAGGGAAAATTAAAATCCTCAGGGTCTTGGTCAGAGAAAAAGGATTTCTACAAACACAGACACACCACAAAATCCAAAACTTAAGAGAAATTAAGGCTGTATTTTACTGCACAGTTGCCTGTGCTATCACAGTACACAGATTTTATTACATCAATGTCAGCTATTTGCTGTATTTTCTCCTGCTCTACTTGTCTTAGCACAGAATCACAGTACAGGCAGATGTTAGGAATGTCTGCATCCACACAACAAATAATTAATTTTAAATATGGCTATGGGAATTTATGGTAATAAAAACATGAGTATAAAACCTGTCATGTGAGAATCCTCCTCTGCCTTAGTCGATATTTTCCATGTGTCTTTGCCCTCCTGTAAAACCCTGCTGTCATTCAAAGCCCATCTATTCATGTACTCTGCAATCTCTGCTCGCATCCTTTGCTTTGTGATAACTTGCACTTTATTTCTACACAGATAAAATATGTCCCTGGAGAGAAAATAAGGAAAAACTCCCACTGTCTCTTTCCCATGCTCATCATCTACAAGTAATTGATTCTGACAAGCAGAGGGAGAGATACCAGAATATCCCTCCAATTAAGAAAGTCACTGCCCTTTTTTTTTTTCTTTAAATTACTTTTAAAAGTACTGTGGCATATTGGCTTTCAAGCACCACTTTCAAACTCTGGTTTACCCTCATTGAAGATTTAACTTGGTCTGAGACATGATTTTGTTCTCACATGGTCCTGTCTCATAACTCTTCAGCTATGTCTAAGCTCAGCCTACCAAAGGCCTGATTGTGGCACAGGTTCTCATATCTCTGCAGTTGAGCCAGTGCAGGTCAGTAGCAGCCCAGACAAGCTGACGCGGGCTTCAGCATATGTTAATAAAGAGAATACAGCCCCTTCAGGGACCTTGAGTATGTACTCTAACAGTGAATGCCCCATCCCATCACTTCACAGCAAGTGAAGCAGCAATCCCAGCTGCCAAGCTGGAAGGGTATTAGTGGGGGTGGGAGTAAGAAAATTTCCTTTGTGTAAGAATTTTCAGTTGTTCATAGATGAGAAAGCAGGGAGTAAAGGCAAAGCGTGTCAAAAGGCAAACCTCAGAACAGAGGCATAAAATAAGTCAGAATGATGGGCATGAGGAGACACACCATGATGTTCAAATTCCCCAGCCATCCGTACAGAGGAAAAGAATGTAAAGCAATAAAAAAAACAGAAGATAAAAAATACAGTGCATAAAATTCATTGCATACTAAAGGACTCCTAAAAAGACTTTCCACATATTTCTGCAAACATTTTATATCTGAAGGCAAGAGGCTAAAGAGTGTTCCGCAATTCTGTAAATCCACTTCCATCAAATAAAACAATGTGTTTCCAAAACATTTAACTCCTACTACAGGATCTGTCACATGCTAGAGCAGCTAAGAGATTATAGGACCACCCCGTAGGGGAGCAAGTACTGCTTCCCACAAGGTCTCCATTTTAAAAAATACACATCACAGACTCAGAGGATAGGACACAAACCTCCCATCGGGCTTCCTGTTTGTGAGAATGCTTTCGAAAAAGAAATCAATATATGGAATCAGATTACTTTACTGCTTTTCTGGCTGGGTTCAGCCAAGTCTGCCTTGCTATATGAAGGTGAAGTTAGCACTCAGGGATTTGAGGGTAAGTAAGGCTCTAGTTCTAGAAGACACCCAAATCATGAGTTTTTCTACTACCATTGCTCACACGCTTTAGGACCTTGCTAGGCTGGGAAGCAAAATCGCATTTGTACAAAGCTCACTAAAACAAAACAAAACTTGGCAGAGAGAATCACTTAGGAAAAAAGAAATATAGATAAGAAACTGGAGATCAGAAAAAATCCAGTACTTATCTGACAAGAAAGGATAAACTTAGACAGTAAGAAATCCCTATGGGGAGTATTTCTTCATAAGAAATAGTAGGAGGGAGAATAAGACAAGATCTGAAGAGAGACATCAGTTTCTAGCAGCAGTGGGCAGCTGCAAAATAAAAACAAGTGATTCCAAAAGATCTTTGCAGTGTCTGACAGTATGCTATTACTACCTGGAGTAAAAGCACATCTCTGAGTTGCCAACAATGTCATCACAAGGGAACCACCATCCCGAGGTGGACTGTGATATTAAAAGTGGTGCAAGTGCAGCCCTTGGAGGGTGGCTACATGATCTGCTGGCTTGGGCAGTGCCGGGAGCCTCTGTCAGGCGAGGAAACCAACCCACTGAGGGAGAGTTGATGCTGGCAGGTTACGTAGGATGTGGTAGCCCATGCTCAGCACAGCCCCATCCTTCAGTGGGACTTCTGGAGAGCCACCAACATTTCCCAGCTGAATTGCAGCTGGAGCTCCCCACTCTCCTCAGTTTTATGACATATGTCACATGTATGCATAGTCATACGAAGATTTTGATACATAGCTCTGAGAGCCAGAAAGTTTTGTTGGATCTATATGAGTAACTCCCCTCAGGTCCCTGCCGTAATGTGTAGGCAGAGTACAGGTCTCTACACAGGGATTCATCCATGCCCCAAAATGTACTTTACTCTGTGTGTTCGCTAATTAATTGTACCCAGGAAAGAGTACCAACTTCAGTATAAAGGCTGACTTAACACAGAGCTACTTTGAAATCATTTCTTCCCATGAATAAGTTACTTGATGTTTGAAGACTAATCCCTGCCGTAATGTGTAGGCAGAGTACAGGTCTCTACACAGGGATTCATCCATGCCCCAAAATGTACTTTACTCTGTGTGTTCGCTAATTAATTGTACCCAGGAAAGAGTACCAACTTCAGTATAAAGGCTGACTTAACACAGAGCTACTTTGAAATCATTTCTTCCCATGAATAAGTTACTTGATGTTTGAAGACTAAAAAGGAGGAAAAGACAATTTTTAAATTTTTAAATTTCTTATTTTACTTATTTTTAAATATTAAAAGATTCATTTTGAAAAAAAAAAAATTAACTGCTATTCAAGAATTCACTGCTAACACACTAACATGTGAGAAACACAGCTTTATGTCTGCAGTAACACTGGATGGAAAGGAAACATTCCTTTCTAAGTATCTGAACATCAAACCTCCTGTGCATCTTGGGCAGTCCTTTAACACATTTACAGGCAAAAAGATGTATCTACAGGAACCCAAAGGGAAAGTATACAAAACGCCTTAAATTAGCATTTTGAGAAAGCAACTCTCAGAATAAAAGGAGTCAAGATTCGGAAGAAATTAATAATCTGCTATGATTTTAAGTTTTAAGCACAAGCAAAGCTCATTAAAAAAAGCGCAATAGTCTTCGAAAAGCTTACAGAAATTGTTTGCAATGAAAACTCTGACAGATATTTACATCAAGCATAAGAGTGCTTTGGTGGCAAGTGAGAGAGATACCCACTCGCCATATCATGACACGTGACAGAAAAGAACTAGCATGGCAGAAGTTGATGGCACTCCACTTGGCATATGGGATGTGTTCTGATGTCAGCTAAATTTATGCCATATGCTACAAAGCATAGTGTAGTGTCTGCCTTTTCTGGAACACAAACAACTTTCTGACACTAAATGGAAAGTTCACCGCAGGATTTACATCATCTTTGACCTAATTGTGACAGCCTAGGACAGAACTACTCAGGCTGCTCCTTAGGACTCCAGATTTTTTGGGTGATGCGTGTATTTATTTTCCAAACACATTACTCCATATTAGGAAAATTATCCCTCTAACCATTTCAGGTACCAACACAAGTAACACCCCATTCTGCATTCCGGTAGAAAAAAGCAGGTCTGCATGAATTAAAAACAAAAAACAGGGAGAGGCAGGGCCCCAAAGCAGGCGGAATAACTGGGTAAACGTTGCCCACACATGTGTCTGACATGCAGATGTTTTTAAATTTCTCCACCCACATCCAGATG
>NW_009190960.1:38424-59522 GCF_000690835.1 Fulmarus glacialis | reverse complement strand
GGAATATATTATATGAAAAAATGTGTTGGGAGTTGTGCAGAGACTAGAAAAATATCATAAGTTAAGTGTGAAAATCCTCCCAGCAGTGAAGTTTTGACCTGTCCCCATTTAACACAACAGCCCCAGATATTTGCTTTGGTAACAGAAGCACAGCAGTAGCAGACTAAAACATAATCAAATGGTTTGGCTGAGTTAAGCCTCAAGCAACACCAAAATATCTTATTAACTTTCCCAATAAACTTTTCCCTGCTCCACTGCCTTTAGATTTTACTTCCCCTGAAGCCTCAAACCTCCTATCCAGAGAGCAGTTGTGTCATCTCATGATTTTCTTTGACAAAGCGTTATTTAGTTTGATTCTGCTTGTTAAGGGAAACGCAAAGAATCAGAACTGAAGCTGGACAACAGGAACTCACCATCCTTGTAAATTCATATGCTGCCAAGGAGAGAGTCTGAACAAGAATCCAAGGGGCAGAATTAGTGATGCGGCCCTACCTTACCAAGAATAAGAAAACAGATGAAAGTGAAATCATGTTGGGGGGGGAGGAGGGGAAGCTGAGATCTTATAAAGCCTGCCAACTTTGAGACAATAAAAGAGCAAAACCAGCACTGGTTGGAAAGGGACCCAGGCAAGCCAGTCTCCTTATACTAACTCTTTGGTGCTCGCAGGCATAAAAGCAAAGATATCCACATCAGCAGTATGACATGTTTATTTAGATGAGTTAACTGTAAAAACACTTGCCAAGTTATTTGCAGGCTGTGCCAAGTATATGTCAGAACCCAACAGACTGACCTTATAGCAACAATTGTAGAGAATCACAATTTTGCTCTCTCTCTCTTAACAGCAGTTGACTAAATAACCATATTTTTCCAGGAAAGATTAGATGTCAATTTGTTTTCTTTTCCTGCTTGAACAGGACTAGCAACAAAGCTCGGTGTCGGTTTCTGAGGAATTCCCCCACCTCCCGCAGTCCCTTTCACAAGTAACCACCCTTCCACTCTGCCCCCAAAAGGGTCCGCAAAGAGAAAAAAGTTACTCAAATGACCAGAGACTCATTTTTTCCTCAATAAAATTGTCCAACACTAAATTATCAAATACAGACTTTAAAAAGGAGAAATTTTCCTTTTGTGCAAAAATACCTCAGCATAGCCACTGACTTAAAGGAAATAAAGTGAAAGCACCTAACAGCTTATGAAGTTAAGTTATAAATTAATTAAATTGCTTAAGTCACAGCACAGGACATATCCTAAACATGGTGGTGGTTGTTGGTTTTTTTTTTCCCCTGAAGATGTTCTCCCACACTGAAAAATATTTTTGTGGAATTAGAAGAAATAATGAAAAAAAGAAAAAATGGAAGAGATGGAGAAAAGGAATCGATTCTCACTAAAAGTGTAAAAGAGCTCCAGTCCCTGCTTCTGGAATGATTAATTTCTTCTGCCACTACCTGGTTTATTTTATGTTATGTATTAAAGATGGTAGATGTTTGAGGTCACTGTGGGAAACACGGGAAACCCCACAGCACTCCAAGCAAAAGTCTCACAAGCTTCTGAAAAACCCAGAGCTCCATTATGTTCAGCATGATGCTTCTGTGCTTCAATGGACACAAACAGCAAAGGCTGCTGTAGACGTACCAACTACAAAAGGCTTTGACATCCTCCAGGGTGAAAGCTTGTATTAGAAGAGGAGACATCATAAGAATATTGCAAAAGAAATGTATTATTTGGCAAATGCTTCCAGAGTTTATAGAGGTATATCCTATTTTAAAAGTGCAGGGTAATGAACACTGTTGGATACCACTGTGAAGTACTATTGACAAATGCAGCCTCTTGAAGAGGAAAACTGTAAGGAATTCTTCTTCTATTTCAGAGGCAGCAGATGCATTGTGTTGGCACGACTGGTATTGGAACTGCAGTATACATAGAAGTCACATAAAACCCACAGCAAGGTCCAGATCATATATTAATGTTGCTGTAATCCGTGCACCAGTCTTCTGCCAAATGTGTCAAATTTTCCCCCTATAATGGAGCTGTTTTGCTCACTGGGCCATATCCTGCATTTTTGAGTCGCACACGTTTTAGGCATTTAACAGAGCAACAACCACTTGCAGAGAAAGAAAACTAATTGCAATAACATATCCATTCTATATAAAATTGTTCTGTTCATATGACTTAAGATTGCAATATTTCTTTGCTAATGAGACATGGGCAAAGCTGGCAAGCCTCAAATATTATAAGTCTCTGTTTTTACACCGTGTAATGTCGATAGCATAACTCTAATAAATAATAATAATAAATATATCTAGAAATGTAGATTCTCAGTAAAGATACTAACAATCAATTCATTCAATCACAACATATACTCATTCACCCATACAACAAGACAGATATACACACTCACACCTGCCATTCTGGGCTGGATCTCATAAAGCGTCAAATTTTCTCCTTCACAGATTTCATGAGATATAAGACTCAGAGAAAGAGTAAAATGAAATGGAAGGCTATGTAATTTCATCACACCCTGACAGACATACTAAAGGTTAGAAAGCTGTAACTAGTTTCATTAATTTTAAAATGTATAAATAGAAGAATGACTGAATGTTATTAACCTTTTATTTATATATAAAAATATCAATGGCTAAGGCAGTCAGGAACTTCTGTGTGCAAGAGAAAGGTAAGTTATCTACAATCCATTTGGCAGTACTTGCAGATGCATCTAAAGTAAACTGATACATGAAAATGAAAATAACCAAAAAGTGGTCACTTAACGTGCAAAGTGTCTCACAGCAAAGGTCACAATTAGATTTACACTATGAACATACCTGGCATATTCCACTGATGCACATATCCAAGGATTCTATATTGCAACGAGTACCATCTAGTACTTTTGGGGCAAGCTCCACAACCAAGTTCTTTCCCAGAGCTTGACATTTCAGGGCACATGGTGCAGTAGGATCATTATACACAGGGATCCACTCGTAAAAATGCCCCTGGTATTTGACATCATTGTAGGCTGAACACTGTTGTGCTCTAAAGTCACCGACATCTGAAGGGCAGTCCTAAAAACAAACCAAAGGAAATTTTTTTTTTTAAGAAGGGAATACTTTGCATTTGCAATAAAATTATCTGATTAATTACACAGAATCTATTCAGGGAGGCTTGGTTCAAGAACTGATCTGGTATGACAAATATGCCATATTGCAAATCTTTACCGTGTGTATTAAAACAATTTATGTTGCTTAATCCATTGCTTGCAGTGCAAGTAACAGAATATCACACATATTCTAGTAATAACAACATAATTGATATGAAAGGATAATTAAAAACGCTACTCTTTATGACACTATGTAGTACATTTAAAGTCTGGTTCTGTAATAAGAATTAGCTTCTAAAGGAATCTATGTATTTTAAGTGACTATAATGAGATGTCTGACATTTAATATTTCTCTTTTCAATAGCTTTTTCCACTTAAGGATTTTTGAGCTCTGTGCTTATTCATCGATTCATACATCGGAGTAATGAAAGAGGTATTATTTCTACTTATACATAAAGAAATAAAAATTTGTCTAATTAATTGTTCAGTATTGCTCAGAAAGGGGACAAGAGCATTAGGAGGAGACATCAGAACTTTCAGTGCTTAATCCCTTAGTCTAATTACAAAACACCCTCACCTCATGGAAGCAGTAAGGCTTACTTTTTTGAAATAAAATATACTACAAATTGATAATTATTGATTATATAGTTCCAATTCTAATGAGACAGTTCCATACCTCCTTCTATACAAAGCCTCAACATAAACAGCTGAAAGACCAAATATGAGAACTGTTTGAAATAAAATATTCTAAAATATTTTTTCTACATAAAGCATTGCACCCAAACAATGATGTTAATATTAAACTATGATGACAGGAATGGAGATGAATACTGATTTATTCGAAAATAACTTTGGTAAAGTACCGACAAAGGAGTTAGTGTGTCAAACAATTTCTCACTAAAGACTTCATTTGAAAGTATGTCCAGTGTCAAACAGTCCATACGCCAGACTGAAAGGATATTCTTCCAAGAATTCCAACTGCACATATAAGCCAGATGTGAGGCTGATTCTAACCAAGTTTTGTTTTCATTGGATATAAGACTGAAAGATTGTGATGTGTCAGCTGAACTCATGGAACTTATTACTAAGTATTAGTTAACAATACTAATCCTGAACACAGCTTCAACCTTACCAGTGAACTGAACCTTCCCTGAAAAAAAGCTAATGAAATAGTAAGTGCATTACACAGTACTGGAGATCAAAACATACATGAGAAAGGTTCGAATTCCCGTCCAATGCCCTCAACAATGTTGTCCTGACACCATTTTGCTCACATGAATCTGGATGAGTTGGCACTTAATATGCATTAGCTTAATACTTTGTCAATGTCTTAGATTTTTTTTTCACCATAGGAAAGAGTAACTTAGAAATGTCTCTAGTTTATTTGTAGTCTGCATAAAATACCTTCTAAAATCAGTATTCTCTCTACTGATCAACACGTGGGGTTTTCGCAACTGAGCAAAAACAATTTCAGCAATTCACTGAGCATTCCCAGAAATGCTTTTCAACTCTGTCCAGTGCTACACCTTACAGTAAGAATAACTCAGAATGATGCTAATACCTTTTGTATTATTTTTTACCTGGGATAATTCTAGTTTGAGCAATATATTTTTTTCAAACTATAAAATCATGGAATAAGACAAGGAGAAATTACAGTTACTGTAATTCTTTGAGAGTTTTACCTCTGCAAAATCCCACAAGTGAGAGCTTCTGTAAACATCAAGCAAATACTGTTAGAAACCACCCTTATTTACTGCAGTGTGAATCCCAAGAAATTCACCAAATTTGCACTGGTGTAAATGAGAGCAGAATATGGCTCTGACTTATCTGTCACCTCTCATTTTCCACAATAGCAAGTCTAAAAAGCAGAGAGGACTTCAGAGTTCATATGGATACCATATGGTTCCCTTCCACCGCTGCAAATAGAGGAGTAGCTAAGGATAAAAATAATAAGTGGAAGTTAGATTCAGGTAAAGTTAGAAACAATATTTTGGAGTAGTGTTATTCAGCCATGCACAGCTACATTTTCATCACAAAGAATTAAAGAGCTATCTGTAAAATAGGCAGAGCAATGGCCTTAGGCTGAATTTTGACAGGCTGTTGTTACAATTCATTATCACTCGGTGTTGATGCGATGCCAAGACACAAACACCACAATGTCAGGATGTCAATCCGTGGTTACTGTATGTTTCTCATTGATTCAACACAATGCAGCTCCTTCCTTCCACTCGCTTCCTGGCTGCTTGAGAGCAAGTGAATTCTCATCTCCCTATTCTGTTTTGGCATCTTCAAAGAACACAAAGCGATCCTGGCAGCTCAATTCATATGCCAGTTCCACCTGCTTTATGTCTGAGCTGTGTTCAAAAGCAGGAGCATAAAAAGAGCATCACAAAGGGCTGAAATTATTATCGTTTGCATTATATCAGCATTTGGATGGCAACCAAGTTCAGATCCCTGTTTTCCTGGGAACAATACATATTTGTATAAAGAAAGAAGTTTATAATCTAGGCAGAAAGACAACTAAACACAGAAAGGAATGCAATCAAGACAACAAGAGGACTTGTAAAGTTCAGGTTAATTCCATTAGAGTGGGTCAGAAAAGTGAGAGGGAATTTAAAATATAGAAAGGAAAAGCGGAGGGGGAGCAAGATGTGGGAGAAGTACACAAGGGTGAAGCATGTTCGGGAAGTGGGCAAGGCCACACTGTCAGACGATGATACATGGGCCCCAGTCCTCACCCTGTTTGCATGTCTTTTTGGTTTTAACCTATTTCAGACATCAATTCATTCCATCATTCCCTCTTCCCTCTCAATATTCCACGTTTTTTCTTGTTTGTTAAATATTTTTGCTACTAATTTCAGGATTTCTCAGATTTCTTAATTTCAGCAATAGCTTTTGTCTTACACTCAATCCACTGAACCATAGCCAGACCATTCGTAGGTTCATACACTGCATAAGGAGCTGAAGACATATCTATGAGGTCTAATACATGAAAATGTTGGCAAAATAATCGCATCCAGATCTTGTAGTGGAATGAAGTGTATTTATGACATGACTTATGAACATATTATTAGACAGACAGATCTCAAAAAGATGCTTCAGACATGACTACCATGCAGGTTAAAAATACATATATATATTCCCATTCTCTTTGTGACCGATGATTAAAAACTACTGCATTCAAGGGCTGGCTTCTTATGAAATGTATCATTCTAGTTTTGGCAGTGAGCACTCAGCCTTTGAAAACAAAGCTAACCTGGGAAATCTGTATCTTTGTAGGCAATGTTCATGTACAAAATATGAAGGTTGCATCAGACCCTGTGACTCCTGCCAACAATTACTCCGCTGAAAAAAGCACAAAAGAGAAGGCAAGAAAATTCCCAGTAAAAATGATGACACCAAAGAAAGTCTAGCCCTTTGTCTAGTTTTATTCTTTGAATCTCATTTTGTTGAAACCTAGCCAAAAACGATGAAGTCATTGTTTTGTTTTCTTTTTGAAATTAGCTTCAGGTTTTATGTTTTTCCTATGCAATTTTCAGGCCACTTAGTAAAATCAAGATACGTGAGCTAGAAACCCTAGCCATGAGAGCCATGTGGTGCATCAGCATTATAAATATAAAATAAATAAATGAACAGATTAGAGAGAAACTATGCAACTCAAGGTGAAATATTATAGGACTAAAGTAGATACAGTTCAGCCAAGATTTTCTGAGTGGGATAAATGAGCTGGTTAAGAAGTGGATTCTGGGACAATAATCTGATGAATATGTTGAACAAGTGTAAGCATTATCTGCATATAATAAAAGTTTATAAGGAATTAAACATGGGCAAATCTGTTACAAAATAGTGGTTTTTCTTACTGTAGAAGAGTGACTCTGGCAAATGTATAAGTGACTTTTTGGCACGTAAGAATGTGAAATTTATGGGGAAATGGCCCAAATAACTTGTTCTATGAATAGGACCCTAAAGGATTATCTTAAACACTTCCATATAGTGCACATCATAGCATTAGAATGTAACAGTATGTACAAAAATGGAAATATAAAAAAAGGGGGGTTAAGAAAGACTGAAAATCTCATTGAACAGCATATAATGAATCGTGTATATAATTTATTTCTCTAAAGTTTCTATAAGAAAATCTGAAAGCATACACACAGTTTTAGGAAATCATGCACCTGGCATCTCAGTTATGATAGAAAGATAAGCAGGCTATACATATGCCTTAATCTCAGCAATTATTTTGTTGCTAAGACCTTGAATTAATTTTTGTGATTGAAATATCACTAATATTATTCTGGAACTATGCTTGAGTTCAATGAACTTACTACTATTCTATTACAAATCCAGATGAAACCAATTTTCTGGTAAAATGATTCTTGTTCTTTTCATTAGAATGACACACATATTAAGTTGTGCTTCATTTGTACTCCCCAATATAGATGTTAGTGGTGTAATGTATCATGTAGCAAAATTACATTTGCAGACAACTTTACACAGTGTATATATACTGAATGTCTCATGTGGTTAACAATAATACCTACTAATATGGAAAGAAGCTAGTTTAAACTCTTAATTTTCAAACTACAATTTTACTCCAAAAGTGAGAAGCATTCATTAGAAATAATGCTTTGGGGAAAATTATATCATTTGAAACAAAACTGGTCTAGTAGTCCCAGGTTTACATTAGGTGTAAGCTCCCATTTCAAGGTTAAGTCAGGTCTAATACTGGGTTTGAATTCAGTGATGACAAATTCCAAGATCAACTATATTAACAGTGGAAATCTCACGAAATATATTTTTCTCAGGAGTTCTCCATTATCTGATCCATAATCTAGGAAAAACCATTCCTGAGATATTCTGGCTGAATCTGAACTGAAATGAAAACCTGATCCCTTTCAGACGTGCCCCAAAAGCAGAACTGTAAAGGCAGCTTCCTGTCTGGAAATTAACATTTGAATCATCATAAATTCAAACAGACTCACATACAAGACGCTTGCCACTTATCGCTTTAAAATAAGTCCTAAAGTTAAAAAACAGGCCCCAGTGACTTCAGAAAAACTCCCTGGGAGTTCAGAAAGGATATAGTAATCATCCTAATTTTCTCTATGCTGAAGCATAGAGTGCCTTCATTTCCATCAGATTTTTACTGCATAATCCTTAAAATGAACAGTGTCTACAATTGCTCTTACATATCCTAAAAGCATGTAGACCTCTGCTTACAGCAGAAAATACGCCCAAATTCATCTCTTCTTTCTCCTTTTTCTGTACAGTGGGTAGTTTTCTAGTCCTTTCACTGGAGGAACAAGGTTTACTATGTTGACTTGTTTGTACTGTTGCATAGGAAGCTGTAATGCATGGGATCAAGCAATCAGAGGTATATTACTTCATACAAAGCATACAACTAGATATCTAGATAAGGAATGTAGCAAATAGATTTTACAGTGGCAGTTTGTTTATTGCTTACATACTGGCTGGCTGCAGTTTAGCTTATCACACAGCTTTAAAATATTATGGTATTTTTTGCATGTGGCATTTTTATTTATGAGCTAAGAACATTGTGTATTGTGCTAGGCCTTTTCTTCTGAAAGGGCAAGTGACAGGGTTTGTCTCCAGAATCTGATTTTTGTATGCACTGGGCCCGATTCATTAATCGCTTCCACTAGCTTTTGCCAGCAGAAACTTAGGCTGTGAGCCACTGTGGTGGAAAACCCATCCTACGCTGAGGAGTGGAGTGTTAAAGCAATTCAGGGTGCTAGCAAGCCTTGTTCTTGAGGAGGGCAGAAGCCAACTGGCACACAGGAAACCACAGGTGTAGCACACTGGAGAGTGGGAATGGCCAGTTCTCCCAGGAGATACACCGGTTCAACATATTTACTGGGCAACTTCCAGTGTCAGGCCTCCTAAGGAGAACATGTCATACTTCACGGCTGCCTGCTGCTGGCAGAAATCACAGGGTTGGCAATGACATGAGCATCACCTGCTCTTGTGTGGGTATAATTCAAACCAAGGGAACCACAGGCCCCATCTTTTAAGGGGTATTTGTGTGAAAATCCCTGCCTTTCTCCCAGAGCCAGAAGCAGATTAATCAAATGCACTGTAGTTAAAAAAAGAAAAAAGAAAAAAAAAAAAAAAGCTTTTGCTTTAATTATTTATCTACCTTCTCTCTTTTCTGAAATGGGATTATACGAATGTCACATTGTACTGTAAGGTACTGCTGACCATAAACTGTCCTGAATTATTGTCTTTGTACACATGGTCTGTTGATCAGCAGTATCACAAGGTCCTGCATGAGCTGCACACCTTGAACAGACTACAACATCTGGGGTGAAAGGCAGCAGCTGTTTAAACAGCACGAAGCATCACTACAAATCAGTTGAGCACAAGTCATGAAGTATGTGACTGTATGTGACTGGTTTTCATAAAACGTGTCTGTAAAAATAAAATGTGATTGCATTACAGTAACAGCAACTATATAGTCAAAACTCCAGCTTTACATTCAGTCACGGAAATTGTCTATGCCAATGTACCTAAATATACATGCTTTTGCACATAGACATATAAAGATCTGGACTTAGGCAAACAGAGGGAATATAAGGAGTAATTATCCAAGTTAAGATTTGAAAGGGACACAGGCGGTTAACCTCTTTGCACATGTGAAGAGTGCCACTGTATCATTAATGATCACAAATTATAAGGAGCTCAGTTTAATGCTTCACCTGAAAAACAGCACCTCCAGGAAAAGCACTTGCTAGTTTAAGATGAGAACTGATCTTTTAATCCTCCAAAATGTGTAACCTTCCTAATAAATGATATAAAACATTCTGAATCACAATTGGCAATATAATTTCAGATGAAAATGTCCATTTGGGAAGCCTAAATTTGAGACCTCGTGGTGTCATGCAGACTGAAATCTTTAAAAATGGTAATAATGATGGAAAGAAAATTATGCACCATAAGCTTTTAAACAAGATGCAGCATTTCTTAAACTTTAACACATTGTTTGAATAAGTAAAATAGGATTAAAGGTCAGACTCACATTACTACTGCAGGTTTTGTATCGAATATTTCGACCTTCACAGTTCCTGAAAAACAGAGTAAAAATGGTTACACTGCATAACAGCAAAACACAACCCTGCCTGTTTTACAGGTAGTTATTCTCTTGAAAATGAGACTTTTATTGCTACTTCCTTACCATAATTTGGACTCAAGATACAAGGTTTAAATACAAAGGGGATCTGGGGACTCAACAAGTTACACTGCTGTCTCTTCAGCAAAGAATGTGTGGCTTTCCCTTTAAGCCCAATTTACTGCAAGCCTTATAAAAAGCACATTTATTTGTGAAAAAGATTTCACAAGGCATCCCTAAGCCTCATCTATGCTGACTTCAGCAAAGCTACTTCTAATCCAGTGGATATAACCCAGAGGAAAAGAGGATCAGAATATCTAAGCGATCCTTTAATCAAGCATAGGGCTAATGAGCATTAATTTTCCTTTCTCCTATTTTGTTTAGGAAAGAAAAAACAGCCTCAAACCCTTCATTTCTCCCAAAAAACAGTGCAATACTTTTGAAGAACAGCGTGTGATTTTATTGACCAAAGCCACATGAGCAGAATTCATAATTTTAAATGAAATATAATTCTCATGGACTGCATGCATTTCTAAGGTGCCCAGTGCATGTGAATCCTGAATCCAGGCAATTTAGATCCTCAAAGTCTGTTGTTAGTAGCTAAAATAACAGGCATATAATAAGGTCATGATTATTTATTGTGGTCTCATGAATATGGGAATGTGTGGGTTTCACACTTTTTTTAGGGACACAGTTTGCCAAACTTCTCAATAGCTGATCGGCACTTTTGTACAGGGTAAGATATTCTTCTTAAGAATGGCAAAATCAAGCTTTTGAAAGAACTGAAAATGTATTTCAAATTACTTGACAGGAAATTATTATTAGTGATGTCTCCAAAATCAGGAATAGTGTTTTGCAATAATCCCTTCATTACAAAAAGACTTGCCTTACATTAAAGAATGCATGAATGCAGAGTTGGTAATTTACAGCTCAGACTAAATTTTCCACTTTTTGCATGAAAATTGATTGCAAATATTAAAAAAATCTTTAATATGCGTGAGGGATTGAAAAAATTCAGTTTAAAAGGAAAAAGCAATGGATGCCTGGAGCAAGAGTTCAACCAGCTCAGCTGAAGGTAAAACTCTCCAAGCTCAAGATATTACATGTCTCAAATTTCCAATCTTTTGCAAGAATGATTGCATCACAATGTGCAACTTAAAAATGTTTATGATACATACAAACGTGAAAACTTTCGCTTCACAATTGCACGTTTCCTGGACATTACAACAACAATAAAACAGAGAAAAAAAACTTGTAAACTACACATTTGTTAAGGTATGGAAAACACATGTTTTTCACAGGGGAACACATTAAAAATATTAATAAAACCACAGTGGAATTTATATTGCTGCAATTTATTGAGCTCATTTCACAGTCCCTAACACACTGGTAGAATATCACGGCCTCTTGCTGGAAATATTACTTTTCTCAAAGATCTTTGTGTATCTTGCACTAAAAGAAACAGCCAGTGTTTTAATCAATCATCTTTAGCTATGTATTTCATACAGTTTGCACTTAACTAGTGTATCATACTACAAGCCTTCTATACTTCACACTACAAGAAAAATTGACTTCCTGGGTGGTATTACATTTAACTTAAAAAATCTCAACAAAATAGAAATTTAAACATAATCAGCATTTTTTTTAAATGTTTAAGAATAGTTCAAATAAAGCAGGCAATTATGGATGCCAGCACAGATGCTTCTAAGCTGGTTGGGATCTCTTCTCTCCTGACAAGCCTATTGTATTACTCATACTTTTAGGATTGTAGCAAAAAGTCCTACATTAGTCCAGCTTTACTACTGAGGTAAACTGTTTTCACCACATACGCTGTTTTCTTCAAGCTACACTGAGGCTTACCCACAAAAACATATGGCCACCAGGACCACTGCATAGAAAAAGTTCCCTAACAGAAAACAGCATTTGATACATCTATATGTGGAGTAAGTCACTTGGTTTTTACTACAGGGAAGACATGGAAGAGCCTGCACTTGAACATTATTTCAAGTAATGTTCAAGTGCAGGCTAATTTGTGTGCAGGTAACTCACCATTCACTTTATATTATGATGGCAGAGAGTTCTCTCATTATTTGACTGTACTAAATAAATCATTCTTGTTATTCCACAAACATATTTAATAACACGCTAAAGTTTATCAGAGTTGAAGGCTCAGATATTTATCTAATATATTACGAAAATATATTAAAAGCAGGATTTTGTAACACTTATCTGTACACAGCATTTGGTTCCAGGAACAGAAGCAACAATGCTTCTCTATAGACACCATCAGGTGACAGGGAAACATGGCAGAGCTGCAGAAGAATAAATACACGTAAGCATGTGGTTTACCTGCCATTTAAACATCTCCTCAGTGAGTAAGAGGCTCCGCCCCCACAGGTCCGTGAGCAATCACTCCAGGCCCCCCAGGCATCCCAGGCGCCTTCCTTATCTTCATCAGAGCGGGTAATTCTGGAGGTCTGAAAAAAATGGAGGATGGAGAGGAGAAAAAAAACATTAATTGATTTGGTACATGTTTTACTGCTTGGCATTAATAGTACTGAGTATATTACTTTGCTGCTTATTTACAGTATCTCAAATTTATTTACTACTTTAATATATAATAATTACATGGGAAAGGAAGAGTCATCTTTGAAGATACAGTGTATTTGATGCATTGCCTTCTGCCGACGGACTGCTATATCCAAATATTCTGTCATTCCCAACGTATGTATGTACAACACACTGTGTAGGAACTACACAATTGATCTCAAGCAGCCAGACCAGGCATCATGTTCTGAGCAGGCTGCTGGGCTTTCTGAAATCCTGACCAAGGAAGTTTTATATCCAGGACTAATGAGAGGATGAAAGTCTCTTTTTATCTCCTCAAGTGTGCCTGCACTCAGCAGTAGTACAGAAATTAAGCACCTCAAACCTTTCGTAAAGTGCATGCCCAGAATGGCAATGAGGGAAGCAAACCAAGAATACAACTTCATTACAAAAAGTGCTATTAATTTGAATGAGATCAGGAAAAAAGGCTTAAAGAGTGATTTTTAGGCTACAGCAATTAAACACTGATTTAAGCTTAAATTCACTTACACAGGCTTCAAAAACATTATTACCAGACAGCATAACTATAAAAATTAAAGATTTGTAACAAAACGCAAAATTCTGCTTGATCCCTTAAAAATATCATTTTTCACATGCATCGTATCCTGTTTAAGAAAATCGACATTTCCCAAAGAAAATTCTCAAAACATTTTAGAAGATGGTAGCTTAGCACAATAGTTCAATATTAAAAAGTAATACGAATCAAATTATTCAATAATGTCCTGCTTTAAGACAGTACTTTTTGGTTTATGATTTTCTTCATGAATAAAGCATAGGAAAATCAAATTCAGGATTTCCCCAAGCATTTCTTTGACTTTCTTTGACAATTGTTCAGCAGCTGTTCCATTTACCTCCTACTTTCATTCCTCTGTCCCTACAACCTTTAAAATTTCTCTCTTGAAAAAACATGCACAGATTTTTATAACAAAATGTCAAAAAATGATTCCCTGAGAGCTGTCAGACATATGATGGGCCTGTTATCATAAAGAAATTAAGATTTTTAGAACCCTAAATTACACCCAGATTGAGATGAAAACACCAATTTTTCTAATCACCATGGTGACAGAGTTTGCACATAAACTACTGCAAACATAATAATGTAATGGCTATTAACATCACTATCAATGAAAGTGATACTGTGGATAAAAATGAGGCAGTGAGTCATTTATCTCAGGTGACAGAGAGTATTGACCGATATTTACTCTGCCCCAATACAATCACAAATGAGAGAACATGAAGAGTTCATCCAAGCTTTACTGAAACAACTATTTATACAGCCAATTTTTTATCCCCGTTGACTTCAGTGAGCACCCAGGCAGACCTCAGATAAGCAAAGGCTCTACATTCACATGACTATTCTATTTTTGACATCATAGGAAGGCACAACTTAATCAGATGGTGTTTCAGAATCTTTATTCCCCTCCCAAAAAGCAAGCACACAGAAACACCAACATAAGGCAGAGATTAAAAAAATTACTAAATAAAGTGCATCCAAGTAAACATTTAAGTCTTCTTAAGTGCCAAAAAATTGTTTAAAATGCTGAAAAGATTTTCATGAGTGACTAGATCCAGAGAAGCGCAAGAGATTAGTATATATCCTAATACTAAACCAGATGAACACACTTTAGTAATACATATTTTCTCTAAGAAATAACTTAAGTAAGCTCATGAGAGCAAGACTCAGTCTTATTTTCTTCCAAAATGCCTCACAAAAGTGATTTAAAAGTGAGGGCTGTGTAATTCAAATCTTATGGTACGAGGGGAAAAAAATACATAACTCTCCTTAAATTCAACAGTACAGATAAAGTCAGCTCATCTTCAGCCATGAAGAAAGTTGACTCAGATAAAAGCCTACCAAGCTTGAAGTGAAAATGACAAACAATAAAAACAAAGCTGTTTTCAAAATAGTACCATACAAAGAATACGACTCAATACCATGCTGTGTAGGCAAAGGGATTTTCTCCTAAATATTACAGTAAAAAAAAAAAAAAATAAAAAAAAACACATGCCACAGAACTTGAGAAAACTGGCCTCTTTCTGTGAATGAGCTGTTACACTTAGGGTGCATTCACACCACAGTTTTAAGTATAACTATCGAACAAGCATCACTTTAGAAACCCAAATGGCAAACAGTTAAACTTAGCTACGCTTAAGCAGAACTAAGGACTACTCAAACACATTTTAAAGGCAGTAATAAGAGTAGACGGATTTAGTATAATAGCACTACTCCCCATCGTTAAACAGCTAACACACATCGGCAATTTCCAAACTTTTCCATCCCTTCCTCAAAAAACTTGAGCTTGTCAAAAAAATTTTGTTAATTAGAGGATAAGCTATCTCCATTTGAACAGTAAACTGCAGAAGTTGGCCTAAACACATCAGTGGCTCCTTAACTTTCTTGCTCCCCTAAGTTTACAAATTTTACAAACACTTACTGTAAAGCTTTAGAAGTATACTTAGGCCAATCTACTGTTCCAGAAACGATAGAGCCCAGCTCTGCCAAGATCCCTGAGGAATTTTTGCGCTGGCGTTGGGTTTACTTTACATCAGAAGCCAACTCTGAAATGTCTGACACTGAAAATGGAACCAACTGCCTTCAATCTTGAGCAAAAAGAGCTCAGCACTTCCCAACAAATCACTCAGCACATGAAAATAAGTCAAGATGAACAAGAGAGTCACTTCTTTCAAATTTATGAGTGCAAAATTAAAGTTTGTCCTCTGTAATCCCAAGGCAAATGATTGTTCTTTAATATGTTGAGAAATGATTAAATTTATGATATTAAAAAGCAATATATGCCACTCTTTTAGAATAGCTAGTTTCTTTTGACAAAGCAGTGACAATGCCTAAAATAATCCTAACTTCATCACTGTATTAAAACCAGCCACATGATATTAACAGACAGAATGTCATCTAAAGCCCTAAACAATGCCCAGTTGTTCACTTACCAAACTGCTTTGATAAAAGCCATTGTTATGAACTGTATCTAATTAAAACACTGTAAATACCAGGATGATCAAAGCAGAAGTTTATGCCAACAAAGCCTTCTTCAGAATCATTGACTAATTCAGTACCCACAGTGTTGATTTAAACTCCAGCTAGTTCAAACTACGTGTCCCTGAAAGAGTTAAAAGCAGCTTGCACTGGCTTAGTAATTTACTAGCAAAATAATACTGATTTACTAGCTGTCTGGTTTCATAAACTCTACATATTACATTTGTCTACACCATGGTACCAAATTGAAGTAAAATAAAGAGAAGATCATCATCATCATCATGATTTAAACCAAAAAAACCTTGGAAGCTCATTTAGGAATTAAATCAACAGCTAATTGCAATTGGGCACAAAAGGGTATTATTGTACCTCAGGTTTGCATTCATGGTTTGCTTCTTAACTCAATTTTTCATGTTTTTATTGTCTTCAGTCATGATTCTAACATTCAGCAGTGAAGCTTTGCTGAACCATATTAGAATGGAAGTGTTTTTCCTTTAGTGGTTTCGTTTTGCAACAGATGAAGTGCAACACATACATTAAGCATATTCATTGTGAAAGTATGTATGTACCTACACATACATATATGTGTGCATGTACATACACATGTGCACCCACGATGTAACATGATCAAGTAAAGCCACAAGTGCTGTAGTGAATCCAGATATAATAACTCAAAACAGCTAGAAATACAACCTAGATGATTTGCTCCTCTTTACGTAGAACTAGATGGCAAAAGGCGTCACAGTTCCACTGGATCCAGCTATGCTAGCAGGAGTTGTATCCATTCCAAAAGCATCACACGTGAACACAGGGTTAGATGCAAGCATTGCATTCAAAGCAGTATTTAAGAATATATACAAAGTTCTCTGCAGAAACTAATCCACTTTATATGATAAAGGTAGTTTCAAATATTTCATGCCAATCTATGTATCCAATCTATAATTCATTTTGAAAGTAAAAAAAGAGTAAGTCATGACATTGCACATGGGCCTGGGCAAGGATCACTTGAATCAGCAGATGGGGGAAAATAAACTACAAGTTTTGAAGCACTTGGTGACATAGGCAGAGTCTCAAAGACTGAGATGACAGTATGCCAAGGTTTCCTCAAGGTCTGAGGCCCAGTAATGTGCAATCTGAGTCTCTGCTGACAACCCTTAACTGACACAGGCAGCCTTGTACACGGAGAATTTCACTGGAAGTGTGGCACCGGTAGATTTGGACAGGGGGGGAAATGCTAGTGCCAGTTTCCCTTCTTCTATCCAGGGCTCTGTTTTGTTTCTGCCACATATGGGTACATACTGTAACACCATGTTCTGCAAATTATTTGTGGGCACTGAGGTAAAATAAATTAAATCCAGATGTTACCAGGGCTGATCATTAATCTAAAACAAGGGGATTTTTACTGTCACTTGTAACACCCAGTAAATAACAACAGCTACATTGACACACATTACAAAAATCAAACACAGTGCTGTTATACGGAGAAAAACGATTATTTGGCCAAACTTTTGTTTGGCTGTTATGAAGGATGACATAATTGTCTTGAATTTGGTCATGCAGACTTCAAAGGAGATGTGGTGCCAGAGAATGAAGGTCAGTTTATGCAGTTTTATTATTATTCAGACATCCATTACATAAGCCTTGGATATGTAAATGTTCAGCATTCAGCGTAACAAAGATTCAGCTTCTCAATAGAAATGCTCTGATACCTTAAATGTTTGTTTTCCAAAGTTTTTAACATACATTTTTGCTTTAAATACAAACACGAGCCAAGTACATATCATTTGACACATGAGAATTATTGTAACAGAACGTGCAATGAAAGAAACGTAGCGACCCAACTCTCAGATTCATCGGCAAGATTCCCCAAGTGAGAGTCCCTCTGCCATGTACGTATCACAACACAAACTACCCCAAATTCTGCCCTGTGACTTGCTCCTGAGCACTTCCCCAGAGCAGGGTGCCCAGCTCTGTCAGGTTCTAGAAGAGATGCCTCTGGGCAGCATCTACCAATGCAGACCATGCCTAGGGCTGGACGGATATATAAAATGCTCTACTCAAACAGGTTAGAGCAGTGTGGCTCACAAAATAACACTTTGTCATAACAAGTAAGGACTTGGTTATGCAGGAATATTTACCAATGTATCTGCTACTATGCGGACGTCATTGCAGCTCTCTGGGTGAGTGCTCTTTGGTTTTTCTCATGGCTTCTTATCGAAGTGGTTTATATTAATTCGAAAAGGCATGCCAAACTCCAAAAGAGAATCCCCATAAGGAGTTACATTGGCACAGCTATATCATATTGCTATTTAATAACACATTGCATACAACAAATTTCTCCATACAGAATTTAGATTCTTCAGGTTAAATTCATCCAAGTGAAAGAACCTATTGAAGGGTATAAACACCACTTCAGTCCCACTGAAGGCCTAAATTAAGCAATACCCAAAGCTCAGTACTGGCCCTTCTCCCAGGAGTGAATTTCATCCTTGATGGTATTTTGAACAGAGATGAAGCATTTCCTTTTTATTGCTTCTTCCCACTCTCACAACCCATAAATACTATTAACACTATCCTGACTTTCAGAGTCTTCCAAAGCACAAGGTTATGTTGCTGTTCACTAATCTTCATGCGCAGCACTGCACTATGCCATTTTCTTCTCCTCATACCTACAACGGCTCCAAACAGAGGTAGCGCAAGGAATTAGGGCACTGAAGAGAAAATATCCTGCCTGAGTAGCTCTGTGATGCACTTCCCAGATTCTTCCTTCCAGACACTACACTTGGTGGAAAAGGTATCAAATTGCACTGTTGACTGTATCCGTGAGCAGAGTGCATAACTGAAAGAACAATATTTACCTGCAGATAACCACTGGATATGCTATTCAGCCTCAGAACTGTATCCTTCACTTTTAACTCTGGCTTTTATGTCTATGGCTTTGCGACATCTTTCCCTGTTAAGGTCACATACAAAAATTATTTACACCTCTATTTTGTACAATCTAAGTAAGGTGTAGAATGCAGATTACAGATTTAGGAAAAACTATTTCAGTTGTGGCAGCAAGTAAGTAGAAGAACAGTCAAAACTTATTTCCAGACAAATAAGAATGAGATCTTGTATTACCTGATTTTAGCAGAAAAACTTCCACTTGTTTCATTATGACAGATTTCAAGACATTTCCTGATATATTTCTACTATTGCTGGGTGCATTATATATTACCTAATTGTGCACTGTATATGTCATTAAGTTTAATAAATCTTTTACTTATATGTACCAAACTAAATTATGTATTATTCTGTATGTTAAAAAGGACCTATCTGGAATTATAAAATCCTGGAGAAAAAACAATGCATCATTATTTTAGACTGACAAAAAACACCTGGGAGTAAATGTAGCTATTCTAAGCAGATGTTTATAAGTAATTAGTCTTAATATTACTAACATTGTTTCAGTCACATTAGCTATTCCTTGCACTTGACCTTGCCGCTGTGTAGAGATGTCCATGCACTAGGAACTGGCTGCAAAATGGAATCTGTGCCTTTCAGAGCATTTCAGAAACACAAGCTGGTAAAGCTCAGTGACAAACCAGGAGAACCACCAGCAAGAAATGAGCCAAAAGGCAAATGATGGACTTATTCAGCTACATGAAAGAATACATCTGGGGGCTCAGATGCAGTTTAGAGCTCTCAGTGTTGAATTCTGCAATATATTTTCATTCTACAGCAGTTTTGAATAAATTCAAACTCAAGTTTTGGAAAATAAAACATGCAAAAGAGTCACACACAGGAAATATTTACAGCGTAATTCATTTTGATACTGAACTGAAGGCGAATCCCAGCATGTTTTTCACTATTATACTGCATCCAGATTTTCCATTGTCAGTATGTTGCAAAATTTCATATTGACAACACAGGCCTGCACTGCAGGAGTTGTCAGGACAAAGCTGGAGGTTTTGGCAGGTGGAGCAGGGATACTTGAGGCTTTTGGCATCCAGGAAGGGATGAAATGTTGCTTGGCTGTTTGGCACCTATGAGCTAGCTGAGGCTTTTGGCACTGAAAAGAGTCTGTATCACCTCCTTCCTTCTTTGTGAGCAGTAACAGAGGGAACATGGAATTTGTGGGCATGGAGAAGGAATCGTGGTTCCCGCCCTAACAACTCCAAGGAGAAAGCAACTGCATTAGTATAGCTGACTCCTGCGGCTATTTCTGTATCTAACAACAACTAAGGACAGTACCTACATGTTCCTGCTAAAAGGAATCATCATTGAAGTAGTTAAAGCATAATTAACTTGCTATTTTTCAATTTCTGAGTTAACTACGTTGTTCAGATGAGTTTAAAAAAAAAAACACACAAATTCTAGTTTTACTCACTGCTGACAGGTTTTGATGACCTACACTGAAGTCCCAGGGTACATTTTTATTACATAACTGCCTCTTACAAGAGGACCACTTGCCTCTATCCTCTCCTCTGGACAACAGCAATCTGTTCTATTTTCCTGGGTGATATTCCATAAATTACTATCTTGGCAGATAAATGTCTAGCACAGACAAACCCTTTTTAAAACCCTGATAAGCATGTCCCGCAAATACACATCACTAACAATGCACCTGACAATCCAGACTTAGTTGCCCAGGTTTTCATTCATGCTTGCCCAGCTAGAGCCATATGAGCCCTGTATCTGCCTTATCTACAGTGGTAAATATTATTCCACATTCACAGTATTAGAGCATAGAGAAGAGCTTAGGTTCTGAGAACAGGGAGGAAGGCTAATAACCAACTTTGGTGATATCCAAACAGTCAGGCAAGAAGTCCATGCTTCTACAATGCTTTTAGGTCCAATCATCCAGGACAGCTGACCAGGATCAAGAATATGAGAAACTTCTCCCTGAGTTTCCAGTATTCCATTGTCTTCCAAGATTTAAAAGTCATGTGAATACATAGCTGGAAATATATAAATTTGAACTCTCAAAACATATCCATTCCTCTGAATCTGCCCCATCTGAAATGGAAACTACACTGAGAAATGTTTAGCATCACTCCAATTCTCTATTTCTAAGTGGTCTGGAGAATTACAACTTAAAGATTTGCACGTGTAGCTGGCAAAAAACTTAAAAGCCACAGACCTTGGGAAATGCACAGAGGTTCTGAAAGGGAACATAACCAAGAAAATAATATAAATTGTAGCACTCTTTACCCACTTTCTCGGTAGCCAGCCTGAGGCAAACACTTGCCAGGGCTTGGAAGAGAGATAAAGGCAGAATTTTAAAATGACAAAAAAAGCAG
>NW_009190960.1:22805-38393 GCF_000690835.1 Fulmarus glacialis | reverse complement strand
AGGAATGGGATGTTTGAAAAAGTTTATAAGAAACATGATATTCCTTTTTAAAATACCATCTATTATATTAACATTCCCAGTGAAGAACTTAAAAGTTATATCCTAATAAGTATAAAAATAATTTTTAAATTATAATCAATTACACAATATTCCCCACAATATGGTATAATTAAATACACAGTCCTTGCATTTGGTTGTCCAAAGAAATCTTGTCACACACATAATGAGAACATTTTCATTTTCACGTGACAAATACAATACACAGTTTTAATACTTTTTGATTGCAGCTTTTAAGGCTATGTATTGTTATGTCCATTTTACAGATGAGAACCTGACCTCAGGAAGAAGGAGGATAAGGTGCATTATGTCAGTAGCACAGCTGAGAATTACAACTCAGTGTCCGAAGTTGGATTTTAGTGCCCCTTGTACAGCTCTTCCACCTCCTATTTTGCAACTATAAACATTGTCCTTTCTACCATGTGTATCTACAGTAGGTAGAAAGTATGAAGGGAAAACAATCTTCAGGACGTTTTGGTATGTTAATTATCTCTGGGTCTACTTATAAATCTGCATTAACAACGTTCCATGTATTTCCTGGAGTCCATAAAAGTAGTAAGAATTCATACAATGCTTATTCAAAATTTGCACCTGGATACACTGGGTTTTTCCACCTTCACACTGCACACCACATGTTCCTCAACCAGCATAAACAGTGTGATGGGTCAGCCAGAGTCCAATGTGCAGAATTCCTCAGGTGCATAATAGAAAAAGAGATTCCAATTTCTGGGAAATATATCTGGCATTATTTTTTTGAGTTACCTTATTAAATATATTTGCAAACATCCAAATAAAGGTGCTTTTAAATACTTTACCATGCAATTTTTAAAACTGGTTTCAAAAGTTAAAAACTGCATCACTTCAGCACATGCAGTGGAAGGAGAAGAGCAACACTGATAAAAGGATGAGTGTTATGCCTGTAACAAAGCAGAGGATTTCCATCAGCTTCCAAAGATCACACAGTGGCACATTGGTGCCACTGTGAAATGAGCAAAATGTTTCCTGTTGAGGCTTATTTTTCAGGTTTTTTCCATATTCTGAAATTGCAATCATACTTCAGTGATTACATATTTTTGAATGCTTTTAAATCATGTTTTCCATGTACAAACCAAAACAAAAAATCTTAAACATTTCTCCTAAGAGTCAGGAACCTATCCCAGACTCATCTCCTCTTGATAAAATACCTGTGCCAGCTTAGGACCTCCTCATTTCCTTCTTGATCTGTTCATTTGATGGACACCCGCTTGACAGTAGTTGAGGAAGTCATTCCAGGGTAAGGAGAACTATGGCAGGGATGCTATGAATTACTGAAGTTCTAGATTAAAATTAATCAACAAGGTTGATTAAACTTACAGTTTAAAACTTACAGATTTAAACTTACACTTTACAAGTAGGAGAAAAGCAACAGGGGAGAGCGCAGGGTGGGACTTCTCCTCGTTTTCCAGCCTACAGGTAAGCTGTAAGAACATGGAGAAGAACAGACCCTGACACAAAGCCAGGAGCTGTTACCACAATCACCATCAAATTTCACTCCTGCTGATTTGTGGTGGTCCTGGTGGTATTTGCCCAAATTAACACTGCAAACCCTGAAGTATAAGAAAGGCTATTCTGCTTACATGACATGCATATGCATTCTGAGTATACTTGGATCCTAGACTGTACAACAGATTGACATAATGGTATCTGCTTGTTCCCATGACCTTATGAATTATGCTGAATTTGTTAAAGGGTTGATTTGCCAAGCCTCTTGTGTACAAGACTTAAAGACAGGTTATGGAAAAGTAAATAAAGATAAAGAGGGAGTATGGGCATTTAAAATTACTTTTATGTTACATACTATTTACCTTACAGTTTATAACACCATAAACAAACTTTATCCTATCACAATGATAAATTATGTATTTAATTTAAAGCACTACCCTAAAAGCAATCACTTCAAAATACACGTCCTTGAATTTACATACAGTACGTCTATACACATGCTTTTGAAAGAAAATTCATGTTTTCTCTTTCTAATTGGTTACAATTTTTTTTCTTTTTTAAAGAATTTGTTTAAAGGATATATGATGAAAAAAAACACTGAAACCAATCCTTTTTCTCAGAAAAAACTGACTGCAGTTTTTAAAAAATTTAAAAGAGCCCCAATACCTATCATATATTTTTAAAATTTGTTTAAAATAATTTTCCTGACTTGAGACACTGTCTGCCAAGTTCCAGCTAGAAGCAAAATTTTATGGCTAACTGCCAAACCTATGAATAAAAGGAGTTTATAGGGGAAATACTGACAGAAGAATAAACTGTAGCAAGAGCAGCCAGTATAGAAAAGTCTTTCCTGCGCATTTTGTCTATCCATAATCTGCAATATTCATAACCCTGGATATCAGGATATTGCACTCCTGCCTGGCTCAATTTCATGCCAAGATTCTCAGTAGTGCCAGACTGATGATTTGGTTATGGGTATTTATACCATATCACTCAGATGAGGCATCCAAACTTCTCATTTGTGAGCTAGAGATTCGACCCATGTCTCCTGACTCACCCTGCTATTTAATACTATATGTAGCACTTTTAATGGTAATATTTCTATAAAAGTAATGCAAAGCAGATCACAGAACATAAGCACATACACCTGGCAACTGAACAAATGTCAAAAGGAAAAATATTAAAGCCACATTGTTAGCTGACAGCAATTATAAGAATCCTAATTTTCCTTTCTATAAATGCAGAACAATTAAGTTTATCGATTTTGAATTTTAAAGGCATTATTTTATGTTGATGTATTTCTCACCCCTGATTTTTAAAGTAGATATCACTTTGTGTAGAGCCATTTTAAATTAATGTATTGAAGGAGAAGACTTCTTAAGCCCATAACTGAGAAGCAGCCTGACTGAAGTTAATTCTGCCCAAAGTAACTCTAAAACTTGTCAGCCTGATCATGGTGCCTCTTTACTGTTGCATAAATCAAATTTTACAAGATAAGTTTTCTTCTCAGAGAAAACAGTTCTTGCCCATTTAACCGTGAGCTGATCTTTGGGTGATATTAAGCAATGGCAGAACTGATCCAAAATCAAAATACAATTTTAGTGTTTCTTTTTATTACTCATGCTTAACTTAGAGACAAATTTAATATTTAAGTTTGCTCAGCTTCACTGGCTCCAGCTGATTTCCTGCATTTGAAGAACAGTTTCATTCATTGTTGTGAAGAACTCACTTTACACAAGGGTAGCCTGACTTGGAGATGTTGTGAACCTCTTATGGTGGGCAACTGCACTGGTGAATTGCATCCTTAAGCTGCTTCTGCCGCTGTTCTATCATAGGTGTAACTTTTCTTTGATCACTGGTTATTCACAGGCAAAAGCTTGTACCAATTCTGTCATCTCAAGCTTCCTCCAGCTGTGTTCTCTCACATACAGCAAAACACACTCAAATTCTTCAGGAAGTTTTTTTAGATAACTAAAAAAAAACATTAAAATATCCTGCCTATATCTCATCTTGCAGAGGATCCCAATATGCAGAAGTTGCAAGCCAAAACATCTTTTGAAGCAGATTTTGGGTATCACTTTTGTACAGGTTAAAAAAAGACAGCGCTGCTGAGAAAAATTATCTTCAAAATTAAGGTCCATGTGCAGAGAACAGTTTCCCAGAAAGGTATTTTATGTGGGATTAAAAATGTAATATTCTCTTGTCATTCCTTTCCACTTTGAGTCAAGTAAAATATAATCCACTGAAACTCATTTGGTACCTGGTGAGTAGTTTCCCTTTTATTGATTTTCTGGCTTCCAGCTTGGGGAGAAAAAACCTGTCAAGGGAACAGTTACAATGGCAGCACAAGTCTAGATCCAATTCCCAAAGAAGCAAAAGAGAAAAAAAAGTGCCACTGACTTCAAATAAAGGAAGATGAGGGCTTAATTACATATGTGGGGTAAGGACATATATTTCCTCATTTGGAAAAACGTTAGCTTTCTTTTCTGTGTCCAAGTTCCTGGTTTTTAATTCTCCAAAGACAGAATTATCCAACCAATAGTATTCATGGTAGAAAAAGACAATTTCATCTATCTTGAGTCTGACTCTGACTTCATTCCAGATCTCTACTACTGTATGTGTTTAACTACAGTATCTTTAGCACTCGGCACAGGGTAACAGGCCTGGATATGGAATATTAGCATGACTCTTTCCATATCTGTTCAGTGCCAGTGTTTCCTATTATCAGTCCAATATTTTATTGTATTAGCTTCCCAGCAGTACTTTCAAGTTCTGTAGCCTGAAACCTCCATTAACAGATGCTAAATACAATAGTTGTTTTTCACTTTTAGATCTTGTGAAAGCCCATAAAAATGAGCGGTCAGTTTGTCCAATTTTCTAAAGAAATTTTCCAGGATTTGAATGGGCAACATATAAAACCACTAAAAATACTCTTGGCAGCTCATTCATTTGGATTGTGTTCCTTCTGCCAAGCCAACTAATGAATAGCTTATTCCAAGATAGGACTTCCGCATGAATTTTTTGTAGTAAAGGTAAGAATATCTATTTATATAATTCCCTGGTTGCTTGTATTTCAAGGTTTTAGAGAAGGGAGGAGGGGTTTGGTTTTTGGTTTTGGGGGGGAGGATATTTTTATTGTTGTTGTTTGCTTTTTTTATTAAAAGGGACATTAGCATTTGGACTTAAGGAAAATTTGTGTAAATAAATTAACCAGCAAAGCTCCTTTTTTGTTTTTAATTCTGCCTTATACTCTCATAAATGAACGATAACCAAAATATTACTGTCAGGCAGTTAGTGAATAAAGCTTAATTTAAAAGCCATTGAAATCAACAGAAAGTATCTTACTGACTTTGTTAGATTTTTTATAGGACCTACAAGAAGCACCTGAATTCCATGTCAGATGCAGCCCAACTAGAGACGTGGATGTGATTTCTTACACATATGGGCAGATAAAGATCAAAGAAGGGGGCGGAAAAACTCCTACATACTTTTCTCAAATTTATTTCTTCTACCAGCCTCCATTTATCAGTGTTCTGGCTACAAAGTAGGTATTTGGTTGGAGTCTAGAATTATGCTTCTTCAAATACCCACGAAAAAGATCCACTTAAGAACACAATCTTTTTTTTGGCCACAAGAGAAAGAAAACAACATCAGCTCTTGGTTTTCTATTGAAGCCAAGTTGTGCCTCGGATGCCATGGATTCCTCCCCACCACCCTGCCAAAAGTAAGTTGCATTTGTTAGATAAATTATGATTGTTTTACCCTTGTTGCAAAGAGTTGTCAGTCACATTTTAGTTGTCAAAATTCTCCCTCTTATCATCATCTCATCTCACTCTCCAGGTTAAATATGAAAATATTTGCACTGATACTAGATGAGAATCTTGAGAACAATAAGAAACTTCAAATGGTTCCCCACACATACATTTTAAACAAATGGTATTTTTTCAACATCTTTAGTATAGAGAAGCTTTTTTTTTGGCATGAAAGAGATATGTATCTTTTATGTCTTTTCATGTGCTCTGTATACAAATTTATTTTGAAAGTCAAACAACTTCCTGCTTGTTTGCACGCTTTTTTCCTCTGAAATACATAAAGCTAAATTATTTAAGTGAAGTTTTCCAGAGAGCTAGGGGACCAAAGAGCTATACAGTCCATCATGCACAGCTAACAGATTTTATACTAGTTCACCCACTATCATATTCTAAACACATTTGAATGTTCTACATTTTATGGCATTAGTTATTTCTCTTCTGGAAATATATCCTCACAAAAAAGGAGGCTTGTTTTCCCTCAAAAAAAGATCTTGCTCTCCATTTATCAGTCAATTCAACAAACACAATATAATCAGTTTACCATGTTTATGTTGCTGAGCACAAAGGGAAATCAGCACCCAATTTTTTTCCTCACTGATGCACTGCATCTAACTTCCATGGTTTTTCCATGCACACCATTCAATTTTATTAAAAATTATCTGCGCAGAATCTCATTGGTTCAAAAATAAAGAACAAGCTACTCAGTCTTTGTAGAGATCACAAATAGCTAATGGTAAAAGTATAAATTTGGCTTGTGATCTCATTCTCCTTTCCCCTTTGTGTGCTCAAAGCCACAGCAGCAGCTAGATAAGAGTAAAGGAAAAATAAGGGAAATTAACTACAACGATAAGTAAATGCTGGTTTTTGGAAGGTTGTGCAATCCTGATCACCAAATGCATTTAAGAACAAGCTAGACAAATATCCATCAGGAAAAGTTTATTTGGAGTCGATCCTGCCTTGGAGCAAAGGAATAGACCAGGGTTTCTTCCAGAGCCGTTTTCTGTTTGATCTATACCAGACCTTGAGGGAGGGGAGAAGAAGGGCTAAGATTTAGCTACTCTGAAGAAGCAATCAGGATTCTGAAAACAAAAGTAAGGAAGGAAAGGTCTATCACTGTTTTAATCCGTACGCCTTGCAATGACTATTTTGCTTGGAGACAAGGTCCATCTCTCAGCTATCTGTTCTTTCCCAGATGTGTGTCCTGGTTTACGCCTGCCAGAGGGAACTCTCTTCCAAAACACACCATTCCACAATATATTTCCCACTTTAGGCAGCAACCTTCAAATCATCTAACTACTGTTTTGCTCTACCCTTTTATCACAAATCAACTTTGTGTTTCTTATTTAATACAAAAGCAGCTTGGATAACTCAAACAAAACAATTCCATTGTCTTCTGGAGACTGGCTATATATACCTATTCCCAGGTGGTCTGCCTGGAAACAGATACATTGCATACCCAAAAACTGTTTCTCCTTTGGGCCTTTTAAGCTTGCTGATGAACTGTTCCTGCCCAATTTGGATCATTAACTTGTACTCCCAAATCTTTATTCGCACTACAATTACCACCTATCGTAACATATTTTCTCATACTCTTGGTCACCATGGATTAACAGCTTTCTTTAGAAACTACTCATAAAACATTAGAAAACATCATTAACACAGATGACAGCTGCTGTATCCAAATTCATCTTCCTTTTGCCCCACCTCAGTTTTCAGCATTTGTACGTGGCCACTTAGAATGTGTTGGGCTGTATTCTGTGTTGCACTTTAGAGCTACATAAGTCACAGGGGAAGCAAAAGGAGTGAAGAGGGGTAACTAGATTTTCTAAATCTGAACTGCTGCAGGGGCCAATCCTCTTTCTTTTTGACACCTCTTGTTACAGCAGGTCTCTGACTTTTGTGGGGGTTGCATTGCAACAGAGGATCTCCTGACCATATGCTAGGCTTTATATTTGTGTTGTACACAATCGTAGACCTATACCACTACTGAGCCAAAGACATTTTCCTCAGCCTTCAGCACTGCTTTTTGTACATCCTGGGGCACCAGGTGAAGCAGGATCAGTCCCGCTGCTTCTATTTTTTTTCATTCAAGTAGTTTATTGCTTTTGATCACTGTGTCTCCTTCCTCTTTGACATCCATACTGCTGGAGGGACAGTTTTGTATATCTATACATTGTCGGTCTGGGACTTAAAGTTATGCAATCAGAATTCATATTAGATGCCAATAAAGGGTTTTAAAAATATAGCTATGAAAACATGACAAGGAGTTTAAATCTACTTTGTGTAATTTGGCTAAAGTTATCATGTTGCAAGGAGATCTATTCATAGGCAATCCTACAGGGGGTTTTTAGTCTAGTTCTCACTAGGGAATGTTTTGGAAGAAAAGTATAAAAAGACATTGTTTCCTTATTATATAATACTCCTGACTTACGCCAAGAATATTCTCATCGTAAGCGAGTTCATAATCTCAAAGACTGACACAGCTATTGCATTACTTGTGTCTATACAAGTACGGCTTCTAATAATATGATTCCTTGACAGCTTTTGAAAGGTGACTTACATATGATAAAAAAGCTGTGTGCTTGTGTTTGCATTTCTGATTTGTAAATCCTATCCAGTAATTACAAGCAGATCTCAAGTGTGTCTGCACAAACACAAAATGAGTACAAACCTAAGTCAGAGATGCATTAAGGGAAAACATAGCTTTGCTGGTAGGTAACTGTTTAGGCACTACCAACAGCTTCCCCAAGTAAGAGAAAGTTCCCAAGTTAATAGTAAAACTGATCATGGTGTTAAAGAAATTTCTTCTAAATTTTTAACTATAAAAGTCTAATAAAGGGATTGACAAATAAAAAAAGCATTGGAATGTACCATCACACCAACCATATTTTGATACAATGGCATGAACATAACATCTGAAGCAGCTAATAAATTCTCTCCTGGGAAGCAGGAATAAAGCATTGATTTGCTGATTTGAAAAGGAGGATGGGCATCTAGCCTGACCATCTACTCTGACCTCTTATAGTAACAGTAACAGAATTTACTCTTACTGCTTTATTGAGCAACAGAACTCAAATATGTTACTTCTTTCCAATTTTTCAGATGAGGAAAAATAAGCACATCCTGAGTTGGACATAAGGGATACTTTTCAATTGCACAGCAAACATTTTTTATTATATCCCAAAACCTTAATTCAGAAAGCTGTTCAGGACTTCTTGACTAAAATCAAATCTCCCAATACAGATACTTTGCATTCAAATGTTGTCCTTGCCCACTATGCAGAATAAGAGACTCATACGGTTTGATGGAGCTGGGCAAAGGACAGTTTCCTTAACAGGACTCATAAGTGAGGAAAACTGAGTGGGATATTTAGGCAGTTAATACTTTCTTCTAGAAGAATATGTGGCAGCTTCAGCGAACAATATGGTATGCTTTATCTTTCTTCTTTAAAGGAATAATCTTTAAAATTGGAAGAAAACTTGTACAGTTTGAAGGCTAGTAACCTCATAGGCAGCAATGGTGGGGTACCCTGAGTGACAAACATAGGGATTAGAAGAATATGTTTGTGCTATATCTATTGTCCCATTTTAGCGAGCTGCTAGAGTAGGGGCACTTGTAACAGAGAGGAAACCTCTGCCTCCATCATGCTCCTGGCTCATTTTGACAAAGAGCTAAAAGGTAGTAAAATTTACGTTGTTTCTCCAAAACTATTTTTCCATCCCATGCAATGCAGAAACTTGTGCATGAAGAGTGTGTTTCAGGTTTCACTCGTGCTGCAATAACTGCTCCCTCATTCAACTTCTAGGCCTAGCTGAGAAACTGGGAAGCATCTTCAGGAACAGAGTAGAGAGCTCTGCATCTCTGATCGTACCACACAGCACTCTAGTAGCCCATCTGTGTCAGGCAGAGCCAAAACCCCAGCTCAACACTGACTGTAAACCCAGCCTGTCATAATGTTAACCTCCCAAGTGAGAACAAGAATTGTATTTGAAAAAAAAACCACGCAAACCTCTTTGCCAAGCAATCCCTTATAACTGGCCCAGTTACTTTGCATAAATCCCAGCAATGCTAGGGGAAAAACGCAGAAGACAGACTACGCCCTTCAGTAATTCAAAACCACAGAGCAAAGATATCCTGTTGTAACGTACGTGGTATTCCAGGACTATAATTTTTGCTTTGAGCCACCTTTCAACGTATACCAAATGGAAGCAAAACTCATTCCAGGGTGTTACAAAGCCAGTTTTGTGTCTCTCACAATTACATTTGAAACCATAATGACAGATTACAGGAAATGAACATATGGACAGGGTGATTTATAAACACTTTTAAACAATGTAACTTTTATCAGTTCTGCTACATCAATCACAAATCTAGGAACAATTATTTTTTGTATACGATACTCTCAAGAGCCATCAGGACAGGATTTGCTGACAGCCTATCTTAAAAACTGAATTATAAATTGAATTCACTTTCTGTGCCAATGTAATGGTTCCATACAGATAAAGGAAATCACACACTTTTCACAAACAGAAAACCATAAGCAGAGAACCAAAGAAAACTGGAAAATTTTGCTACATATATCAACCAAAAGACAGTCTTGTCAAATAATCCTGATGTCACACTTTGATAACAGGTGTGGCTGGGAGGGTTAATCAGTTACAAACATTTCAGCTTTTGCAAGGCATCTGATATGATACACACATTTTATTTTTAAAATCAAGATTTATAAAATCAATAAAACATGCTAAATGAATGTAAATGAGTGGCAGATTTCAAGTAACCCTCACCAATGAATCAAAGGGAATTAGGAGTTAGGTGTAATTACTAACTAATAAATAAAAACAGGTAAGGTGAGCACTAAGTAGACAGTAAGAATAAGAAAATAATTACAAGCGCACTTACAGATGGTGAAATTGCTTTTGAAATGCCCTCCACAATTCTGGTGACCATATTTTTAAAAACTGTTGAAAAGCTGAAGGGCCAAAAAGCAGTAATAAAAATGGCCTGAGGGCTGAGACAATGTCTCACCTATGGAGCTTCACAAACAGAGAGAACATAGGATTATAGCAGTCCAAATACGTTCCCAAGAGCAAATACCACTTACTGGAAACCCATTTATATCTATTAATTGTAGAAGGGTATAACTGGAACCAATCATTGGAAGCTGAAATTGAACAAATTCAAATGAGACACTGGACACACATTTTTAATGCAGAGAATGACTGCTTGGTTTGATACAAAGGTAAACTGGATGAATTGGATATACATAAGTCACAAACATCATTTGATAATCCTTTCTCTTTCAACTTCCGTGAATATCTTAAGAATATGAAAAATCAAGTCTAATGTAACATTTTACTATGAGTATTCTTGAGAGCTAGAAACCACTGAAGAAATAAAAACTGCAGCTAGGAATCTCATTCCATAGGGAGATCTGCAACACAAAGATGGATTATGAATAATCTAAGAACTATTTATAGATTATATTAGAATACATTGTACATATTCTAAAAACGTGCAAAAAAGATCTCACACTGCAGTGCACCGTCAACATGCAACCGCTCACTTCTCAGATGCATTGTCAGTCATTAACACTGGTAAGAAACCGCAGCATTGCAAGCTGGAAATGGGCTGAAATTCCAAGTTACCATTGCATTAGTGCATAATTCAAAATCAAGTGGCAACCTATGTGGACTACTGTCAGGGGTTCTAATAGCAAAGTATACATTTAAAAAATGGAATGAAATCGAATACCTCATCCAGTTTGCATCTAATTATACAAAAGAGGTGCCACACAGGACTAACGTTTCTGTCATTATGGGACAATGGTTTCTATAACAGGTCAGATTTTCAAAGACTAAAACTCCGAAAGGAGATTACATAGCTGTCTGAATTTCTTCTCTGAGGGTGAGAACATGCAATGCTTTCTACACTCTATTCCACAAAGACCATCGCAGCTTGAACCATACAGTAACAGCAAGCCTCCAGTATAGCAAAAGTGTTGGTCAGTACCTTACAGACCCCAAGGCTTCTTTCTAGAGAACAGGAGTAATCAGAGGGTGAATCTACCAATGTGTCTGGTAAAAAGCAAAACATTATAGAGGAAAGCAGGACACAGGAGAGGAAAAAAAACAAAACAAAACAAACACAAAACCAAACCCCACAAAAATAGAGGAAAAGAATGAGAATCTACAATTTAATTCATAGCTGACTCAGAGAAGCTCCCAAATCAAAATTCATAACTCCTGATTTCAGTGGAAGCTGAAATGGCTCTGTACTTCTGAATAGCAGATCCTACATGTTGTATATTCAAAAACTCGAGCGAATAGTAATAAAAACTGCTTGTACGTGTGTGTGTATATATATATATATATATATAAAAAATACCCTTGCCATAAAACAAGAAAACCTCAGTCTGAATCATGTCAGACTTTCAGAAGAGAAAAAATGTCTTCAGATAAATTAATTTCCAGTACAGTATATGTCCATTACTCTAGTCATCGTTACTAGCAACTTCTCACCAGCGGAACTACTGGGTCAATTAGCCCATAGAAAAAACTAGAACAAAATCAACCATGCTTCTACATAGCAAGGAGACAGCGTTATTTTAATGGAGCAGTAGAGGGCACTGAAGCATAGTAAAGCTCAAATATTCTTGTGAAGAGAAGCTGCCTATAGGTGATAACATACATACAATTTAGCCCTTGCAGGTACTTGCTTAGCTACCAAAATTTTAAGCGCCCAATCTAAGCTGGACTTGAAGCATTTGGATAAATAACTTTTTCTGACTCAGTTTCCCAACCAGTAAGTGAGGTTATGTGCAACTAATCCTGACAACACATAAGGCAGGTTTGTTTTTCAAAAGTTATGAGTGAATGTAACATTCGACTAAGTAAACAGACAGCTGGAGATAGTCAGGTTAATAACCTTTGAGAGAAAGATGCTATTTAGACACCAAATAATACCACTACAATATAGTCTTCACAGCTAAAATGGATAGTCCACAGTATATAATGCAAGCTTTATTCTATTTTAAATTGTATTTTGAGTTTTACCACTTCAAATACTCAGTCAAATCACAAGGTCTCGCACATCAGGGCATGAAAGTGAAATGTGTAATACTTCCTTTGGAGAGCTGCCCAGGATAGATTGGCCTCATTGCTTTTCTCTTTTGCCTTCAGACATGTTCCAGCAACATCCTCTGCCTGTTCCAAGAAGCTGACCATCAGCTAAAAGGAAAAATTTAACTCCAGGTGAAATGGTCAAGAAACATATAGCTGGAGAAGACAAAATTTGAAGAAAGATTTATGAGATAAATAACATAGTTGGAGATCAAGAGCTTGGTTATAGACTTTAAAGAGCAATCTTCTTGTCTTCATTTTGTATCTCCAAAGGCTGCTAACACACACAAAAAAAAAAATCAAAATGCAAGAACAGCTTGCAGTTGGGCAGTGTTTTTCCATATTAACCCTACACACAAAAAAAAAAAAGGTTAAAATATAGCAATATGTTTAAGCAGGGAAGGTTTAATAACCTACACAAAAAAGGATGAGGGGGAAGACAGATGTTTCTTATTTTCTTTTAACTGTTTTCAACTTTTTTTATGTGCTTTTGTGGGAAAAAAGCATTTATATTCCTATAATGTATAGCAACCTCCCACAGAGACTAGAATCCCACTGGAAATTTCTACCAGTTTATCTGCTACCTAGATTTCAATTCCATGAACTTGATTCACTTTGGATTAATCTGCATTTTCTGAAAATGAATTATTCTGACATTCATTTTTCAGCACTCCAATCATGGACTGCTACCCTGTGCTCACCGCAAGCAAGCTCACACAACCCTGAAGCAGAAGCTGTTGGGCTGTGAAGACACACTTCTCAGATTTTATACAGTGATACAAAACCAGTTTATCCATAAATGAGGGTAGGCACACACACAAGCAGTTGTCACTAACTTTGTTATGAAACCTCACCAGAATAGCAGGAAAACAAGTAGACAGTAGAAAGCCTTTTACATAGAAAAGTCCTGGCTGTTGTATTTTTCAGTCTTCACTAACTCGTGCTGCTGGGTCAGGGGAAGACCCGATCCCAGCCCAAAAAAGGAGACTTCTCAAACAACATACTCAAAGGATAGCTATGTCTGCTCTCTGTCATCCACATCTTACTCTGCAATAATAATGAGGAGAGAGAGATTTGCAGCCTCTTAGACCATACCGCTTAACCCATCTGGAGGCCTTCAGCAAACAGCACATTTCTGGGCAAACTGGTAAAGAATAAAGCGCCACGACTGTCTTGCAAGATGGGGAAAACAACAACTGTTTTCTCTACGTGTGAGGTAGGGGCTGTAATACCCTAGTGACACTTTGCCTGGAAAAGGCTCAGTGAAAAAAGCCTCTACTAATCCTTCCTGTGATTCTGCTGTGAGGTACAGATCAGGGACTACATTGTTGAGTTAGTTTGCTGCTATTCTTTTCATTTGACAAGGGCAAACTAGTCAAGGTATTTGCTTTCTTACTCTGCATATGTCCAGAGTACATTATCTTAGTCTCTGATCAAGAAATAAAGACAACGTCAAGAACAGCATGAATACAGTTCAGAGCAGGCATATTAGAGGGTGAGTAATCAAAAGCAACACTCCAGAATTAAATACTATTTGATGATTTTTCCTCTCAGATATTCTTTGGTGGCACCAAAGGTCTTGCCTTTGTTTCATTACTCTCTTGGATCTGAATTATTCTAGAATTCTTGACAGAAACAGAAGGTTGCCACCCAGCTGTCCATTGGGAAGACTATATAGTCCCTTAAGCGGCTGGACTATTGGCAAGTGTCACACACCAGTATGGACAGACTCTATCACAATTCAATAAAAAATTAGCTCATTTCCTTTTACATAGTAGAAGGTGGATCTACTCCAGAACAACATTTTAATGTCCATTCTTGCTCTCTGTGAATGCAGTGGAAGAATTCATATTTGGTACAATGGGAACAAAATCAGATTGCTATTCTGATTGCTATTGGAAATTCAACACATCGAGATACAGTAAAACCAGTCTGATTCCACTTGTAAATATAAAAAGTGGAAACTTTATATGGGGACATACCATAGCAGGTCAATGTCAGTTCAGACTTCATTAAGCCTGGCTGTAAACTGCAGCACAAAAAATAGGTGGTTGTGTTTCAAATTAATGCAGAAAACATTCAACTGCATTTCTTGTTTTCTTTAATTCAGAATTTTAGCATCTCATTGTCTAGAAGATAGAAAAGGAATACTGTGATGTGTGGCTACACTGCTCTTGCAAAACAAGTAATAAATTTTGAAGAAATAACTGTATATTTCCAGACATGTTTGATATCAAGATGGACACATCATTGCGATCTCAGGGTTAGATATGATTACAAACAAATATTTGTTCTTATGTCTCTGGTACAAGTTACAATTAAAATTCAATATACCTCTTAACTGTAGACAAGTCTTCAAAGTCACCTCATGTATTCTCCAATATTCCACATATTTGCACAGAGTGCGAAAAAAGGCAAAACAAATGCTACCTTGCAAAGGGCAGGAAACAACCAGATGCTGTTTTATAAGCAGCACACCCACACAAATTTGAAAACAAACTTTTCTGGGTTTATATGTTAAATGTCAATTAGAATCATAGAATCATTAAGGTTGGAAAAGACCTCTAAGATCATCAAGTCCAACCGTCAACCCAACACCACCATGCCCACTAAACCATGTCCCTAAGCGCCTCATCTACACGTCTTTTAAATACTTCCAGGGATGGGATGGTGACTCAACCACTTCCCACACTGGGCAGCCTGTTCCAAGGCTTGATCACTCTTTCAGTACAGAAATTTTTCCTAATGTCCAATCTAAACCTCCCTTGGCGCAACTTGAGGCCATTTCCTCTCGTCCTATCGCTAGTTACTTGGCAGAAGAGACCAACCCCCACCTCGCTACAACCTCCTTTCAGGTAGTTGTAGAGCGTGATGAGGTCTCCCCTCAGCCTCCTCTTCTCCAGGCTAAACAGCCCCAGTTCCCTCAGCCGCTCCTCATAAGACTTGTGCTCCAGACCCTTCACCAGCTTCGTTGCCCTTCTCTGGACACGCTCCAGCACCTCAGTGTCCTTCTTGTAGTGAGGGGCCCAAAACTGAACACAGTGTTCGAGGTGCGGCCTCACCAGGGCCGAGTACAGGGGCACGATCACCTCCCTACTCCTGCTGGCCACACTCTT
>NW_009190960.1:21540-22762 GCF_000690835.1 Fulmarus glacialis | reverse complement strand
CACTGCCGGCTCATGTTCAGCCGGCTGTATTTTCTCTTCTAACTAATTCCCCTTTTTCCCAAACTTCACCTCAGCTTCTGAGACAACTTCCAAAGTTGCTACTAAGCTTTTTTCATTCAGAAGATAAATTGGACAAGTACGGTATTCAGTTTTCAATGAAAAATCAGTTGTACAATTGCCTATGAAGTCTCTCCGTAATTAACAAAATAAGCACAGAGCAAAATCCAACCTTTTTTTTTGTTTTACAAAGATTATCACTGTTCTTCAAAGCATATTTTGGGACTGCATATTTTTAAAACATACATACAAAAATAGTTAATTTCAAATTCTTACATATTAGAGTGTACTTAAATTCCAAATAACATAATCTTATTCAAGAAATGCCTATTTCAAAGAACAGTGCCTCCTATCTTTCATGGAGGGGAAAAAAAAAAAAATCCCAGACTTCTAAAAAGCCTACTGTTTTAAATCAGAAATGACGACTCCAAGTTTAATCAGGTGAAAAAAGGTATTTTAGAAAGCTGCCTGGCTTTATTCTAATTATGTACAAAAATTGCTGTATATAAGTGGACCCAATCTGGTTTTAAGCCATTTATGGTAACCCATCAGCCAAAGCCTAAGCTGAATGCAAATCATCCACAAGACAGAACACCAGAAGTGGAGATATGAGATTGAAATAACAAACTGGGTTATTTCACTTGTGTGCTGTCAAATAATGCTTCTTCCAGAAGCTTGTTTAAAAGCTGTGCCCTTAAAAATTGCTCTGGGTTATGTTCCTGATGATTTTTGGCACCAAAAACAAGGTTTCTCTATATTAACTTACTAACAATGAATAGAAGTAAATCACCAAGTTAAGGGAAAAAGTTCTTACTATGTATTTTGAAAGTTTATAAACCATGTTGATTCCTTCCCTTGTCTTCTCCCCAGAGAAATTTACTGGGGTAGCTGAATTGATTTACTACCTGCATGAGATTTTAAGGTAGATATAACTTAGAAACAAACATGAAAGGTATCTTGTGGTACCATATGAACTGTACTTCCAGATGAATGTAGAAAGGTGCTCTTGGCAGAGAGAAGAAAGGCTTGAAGGAACTCAAGGGGAGGGAAAGAATACCAGTGCTGGCACAAGGACACAGGAACTCTTTTGGCCTAATGTTAGTTTCGGAGCAGAAAGAGCATCTCTTTTACAACACTGGACTCTTCCTGCTCATGCACCACTACA
>NW_009190960.1:8469-21520 GCF_000690835.1 Fulmarus glacialis | reverse complement strand
CAGCAGTAACAACTGCAATGTCATTCTCATCATTAACTACATCTGATATGTAGGAACAGAGAAGAAAATCAGTGGTATTATATAAAAAGCCAAACTACCTTCCACTGTGAGCATTGAGGGGAAGAAGAACACGGATGTTGAAAAAAGTAAACAAGAACAGCATTTTAGTGTCTACAGAAGAAACAGAGGAGTGTCTGGGTCAAAGTACATCACAGCACAGCAGTGAGTGATAAAGCTTGCAGGAATAATGAAGGGTCCAGGAAAATGATAGTGTCACTGGGTTAAGATCACCAAAAGCCTAAACTTATACCAGAAAGTCCCTACAAGTTTCATAACTGACTCCAATGACAGCAGGATTTGTTCCTTAAAAGGAAAAAATTAGAAACAGCTGTCCTGGCCTTCAGAAGCAGGTGTGATGCATCACTTCAGACAGACAAGAATGAAAAAACTGATGGGTAAAGTTACATAACTTGCAAAAAAAAAAAAAAGAAAAGAAAAGGATGAACAGAGTAGAAAATACTTCATTTTAATTCGTTAAGCATCTTATGGGGTTTTTTTTCCCCTCAGCTTGCATATCTGATTCTTAATTTTTAATTAAATAGCAAGAGAAATAAACTTTCCATTCTTCTTTTAAATGCACATTTTGGTGAAAATTTACATTACCATTTCTCAGTTACAGTTTTCATAACTTCTGTATTGCTAGAGTTAATTAAAGTGAACTTTTATAAGGAGGGTAACTTAATAAAAAGAATCAGTGTGACAAAAATGTAATTGAAATAAGAACCCTGAGATGGCCAGCAGCACAAATTACAAAAACACAAGAATGCAGAGCTAAATTCGGAAAGCTGAACTTCAAGGTGACAGAGCAAACAAAGAACCCACAGTGTCCGCAATTTGGGTATGAAAAGCAGTACAAGAGGTACTACAAAATTTTCCCCTCTAACCTATTGAATTACATGTTTGTCATTCCTAATTAGTTTTGTCATAGAATATACACATGGAGAAAAGATTTATTAAAGAAAAACAACCTTACATACACACAAGATCATTCATTCTAATTAAACAGCATTCCAGACAGAAATACGGTTTCAGCTATAGACCACTTCATCAATAGAAGATGAAAAAACAGTGCAGATGAAGGGACAACCAGAAATATAGGCTCAATTCTACAATAAGACCAATATGGGGGTCACTAGTAGAGTGATGCTTCCTAAGCAGAGCAGTGATACAGCTTTTACTCCAGCTATTTCAGCAGCTACCAGTGGATTATGGGAGGTGTTTGCAGAAAAGGTGAGATGCACATCTATTCTGCTAAAGGTACAGTTTGCACCCCGGCCTGGGGACAGACCTAGGAGCAGCTAGCAGGAAGAGGCACTCTGGGAACAAATCTTACGTGAACTAGGGTGTTGTCCCCCCCAGTATCCTCAGTATTTTGTGGTCTTCTGAAAATACCATCATTTACTAATATGAAAGTAACTACAACATGTTTTCAGACATTAATTTTAGAAGAAAAACCTGAAATCTGATCTCTAGACTCAAAAGCAAAAATAAAGGTTTCCTGCATTTCTTTTTTAAGAATTTCCTGATCTTATTCAAATGTTAAACATCCCTGATCGAGATGAGTTATTGTCCCACCACGTCAGAGAGAGGTTAAGACAGCCATGTTGAACCGGGTTTCCTCTGGCACCAAGTTGGCAGAATGATTTCTGCTTAGATCGTTAAACGACCATTGCTCTAATGGGCAGTGTGACAGCACCAGAAAGTACATATGCTGGAAGGCACTTTGAGAGAGCATGCATTCGAAACACTGATTCTTTTGTCATTGCCACTCAACTATAATAAAGTACTTATCTCGTGTCCATTAGTAGCTCTAGCTCCTGCACAACCTGACAGTAGGTCGTTCCAGGAGGTACTACTGCAAAGCAGAACAAAGCCAAATTATTACTTCACAATAGTTCCTTCCTCCACCAGCTTAAATTAGTTGGATCATTTATTTAATGAAAAGTTTTCTTGGTTCCTCTTGCACTTGGGAGAAAAGGAATACAATAAGCTGGTTAATATACAGGATGGTTTAAATGCTGGTCCATGTTACAACTTTCGGGCTGTAGTAACAGTGCAGTCCACATCAGTGTCAGGCCCGTAAGTATCTACCCAAATAATCTTAACAGGCTATCTTTTAATTTTGCAGTAATTCCTTCTTTGGAATAATTATGGCTCAATATAGCCACCTCAGTGCGAAGAGCCTAAACAGTTTTGGATACAGCAGACCTCACAGTTCCTCCTCAGCCATTATGTGGTTACCTAAACACACTGCAATATATCATTAATTCAACCGCTTTCGCTCGGTAATACCAACCAGGCTATTCCACATTACATAAAATAATATATAGTATTATAAACTTGAAATACAATGAACAGTATATAATCCTTCCAGTTTTAAAGGTTTTAGTTTGATAGGTTTTAACTGTATCTGAGATAAGCATTCACTAAAAAAACCTGTACAAGTTTCAAAAAGTGACACAATATATTGACACAAAACTCATTAAAAATTAAATTTTAAAACTGATGAAAATTATTTTTAAATACAGTGGAAGACAGACAGCAAGAGATAAAGAACACAAGCCCCTGGACCGGCTTCCTTGGTAAGCCCAGCTTCAATGCAGAGTACTATTATCAGAGCCAAACAAAAATTCCAAATGGGAAAAGGAAGCATATATTTGGAGAAGCTGATAAGTTAGTGAGTACAACTAAAAAGCCATCTTTTCCACCATATTAACAGCTCTTAAAAGGTTTTAAAAATTTGACTGAAGTTGTTCTCACAGAAACAGAAGAGGAGATTTTTTTTCCTGGTATGTCAATAAGTGTGCACAAGCTGTGCTTCTCACCTGATGTCAGCCAGACAGTTTTTCAAATATTCACAGACAGGAGATATCAAGGAAGAAGAGTCAAAGTGAACAGTAACAAAATTACAACTGAAAAGATATTACAACCGCTGACTGTACAGATTGATGTTGTGCCTCTATTAGCATCTGTCCTTTGACTCTTTTTCCAATTCTGGGTAAAATTTTGAAGTTTTCATCAGCAAATACACAGTGTAAATGCTGACCTCCAAGCCAGAGTGCAGTATCTTCGGCTTGCACCCTACATCTTAAAGGTAAGCACTTCATACCTCCAGCACAGAAATAAATAGTATTTTCACTATGTTTTAAGTATTACTACACTTCTTAGTATCTGCACTATGCTTTACAGGGGTCTGACAAGCAAGCAAGAACATGATACAGCTTGTATTCGTGCAGAGATAGCTCAAGGGTATAAACGTTGGTGTAGCAGAAGTTTACAAAGCCATCCCCACTTCAGGGAGCAGCACTTATATTCTGAGATGGTCAAATAGGAACACTGAGCTGCTCTGTAACTCCATCAGCAACTATCTCCATTGTCAAGTCAACATGTGATCACCAAAACTGACCAACTCTCCATCCCCCAAAGGTCTCTGCTTAAAGGGAACCATAAATATACTACAAAGAAAGGCACTACAATATTAATGATCTGGCCTGTCTCCTCCTATTTCCTTGCTTCAGCTCTTACCAGGTTCCTCAAGAAACACTTACAGAGGCTGATGTCATTTCAGCCACAAAAGACTACTACAAGGATGTTCAGTTTGGTTCAACCATAATTTCTGCAGCATATCTAAGCATAGTACAAGCACTATTTGGCAAAACTCAGTCACACAGATTTTGGACTTGGAACATTAGAAAGGGTTTACAATATTAAATTCAGAAAGAAAACCCAAAGAGCAATGAAACAATAAATAGGGATGGTGCATTTTTCATGTTATATGTGAAACAATTTGCTTTTACCATAAAAGGGACTTTGCATATATCTCGTAAGGAACATGCATACAGCCATATTCTCAAATATGCTACAGCCAATAGCAAATTCCCTGCAATCAGAGATGAGTCAAAGGAAAAACGCTATCCAGAACCATGCACCAACAGACAACAGATTATACATGGGTCCCCCAGGCTGTTTTGCAGCCAATTTAAAAGCCAGCAGCATCAGAGCCAGCCAAAGCAGCAAAAGAGTGCCAAGACAGTACTATAATTGTTTGTGCCATTAAGCATAAAGAATGCCATTGCTTCCCAATCTTATAGAAAAAAATATAACATGGGAATAATGACAATTACTACATGATAAATTACTTTTTAAAAAAAAACATACTCTCATTACACCACCATTCACACATCAGAAAAGGCATTTTAGGGTTGTTGGGTTTTGTTTGTTTGTTTGGGTTTTTTTGTTTGGTTGGGTTTTTTTAATAAATTTACTTATTTTTTTATTCAAGAAGTGGGTCATTACATCATGGACGAAGTTTTAGAAAAAAAAAATTTGGTTTTCAGTGATGGTTCCTGGTTTGCTTTCTCCTATGAAGCCACATAACGTCATATATAAAAATAAAGCAGGAGTAAAACATGAGCACATTTCATCTCTGAATTTGGAGAAGGCATTCAGCCCTGCCTACTGCCAGGCCTCCTAACAGAGATACTTGAATAAGCCAGGACAGAATACCAATGAAGTACCCTTTCTCCATGCAGTAAAGATACTCAAGAATTTTCCACATTATGCACGGAATCATATGATGTGAAAAGCTCTTTTGCCTTCTTTCTGTTCTGTTGTTACACGTATGTATTATGGGTGTACTGATCTATTATACCTATGTCTAGTGGGAATCAGCAGCCAGAGTAGGAATCTGTTATAGATATCTGTTAGAGTAAGGGTGTGCCCATTAGTGTATGCGCTCTGTGAAGTGAACCAAAAGTGTTACTACATTTTTATGCGTCTGTGAGTCTAAGACACAGACTAACTATAAACTCTTCTCCAAAGGGAAAGATATAATGAGAAAATTTTAATGCCATAAGCTGAAGTCGATTATGTTACCCCACCCTCCACCATAAACAAGAAAAACATAAAAAGAGCAAAGGGTCCTAAAGAATCTTGGCAAATTCAAATTTCAAATGGAATATTTATATACGTATATTTCTTTTAACTTAGCACTCTACAAACTGTAAGATGACATAAAGCACGTAGTCTTGATTCTTCTTTTTAGCATCTAAGGTGATAGAAATCACTATCTCATTCTCTTCGTATTCTTTCAGGAAACTACAATAATCTCTATTCACTTTGAACCAATGACTCTGGAATAAAAGACTAATGCCTATCACCATATGAGTCCTCCCGCACACTGAAAAAAAATACATTTTTCAGCAATTAGGTGCAATACATGGTTTGGATTTTTTTCCTGTCATTCTGTTCTATTATCCCTTTGAAAGGTACCACAAATCCTACACATTTTTTAAAGAATACATCTTGATTCATTTCTCTGCAATGTACTTTTATAGGTGTACTGGCACCACAGTTCTCCAAACTCTGTAGTCAATGGACTTTAGAAGAGAAACATGGTTTTGCCTTTCTTCTCATACTGTGTTGCAGGAAAACCTGTCCGCCCTGCTGACTCAGAAAATATGGATCTGTATCCTTCAATCTTTAATATGAGCTCCCACTGATTTCAATGGATTTTTTGCTCTATCAAGAGCAGCAACATCTGGCCTATAGTCTGAGAACCCCAGTATTAGCTACCTGGTCATATTGCTGTAGCACTATTCCTGTCCTAGAGGAAGAGGTGCCATACACAGTACATTTCCACCCTGCTTGTGTTAATCTTTATTTCAGCACCTACTTAAATAGAAATGTAGATAAAAGCATTCCATTTGCAAGGAGCAAGAACTCAACCTCTTCTCAGACCAAGTCGGGGTAATTGCATACAATCTGAATTATTCAGAAAGCAGAGTCCCCAGTCTGCGCTGAATGATCCATGCCTCCTTCCTTTCACTCCAAACTCTTTGGTAACATCCTGCGATATACAGAGGAATTACGATTGAATTACATATTTGCAGAAATATGTTGCTGTCTCTGGAAAAACAAGGACCAATTTTATGACCACAACAATATTTATTATTAGTGTGTCATCCTAGCTATTTAAAGTAATTTTACAATCAACCATAGACAGATTTTCCAAAGGTTATTACCATGGACCTCAGCATTAAGTTCTTCCTTATGAAGTCAGAAAAATAGCAACTTAGATGGTATTTGTGTGGTTTTGATACCTTTATCCGTGCTATGCCTCCTATATACTCCATGTACATATGCAAACTATATGCACCTACTCAAACTGATAGCATCACCCAGTGAAAACTACTCAAGCTCACTTAACAGATTATGCATAAGCTTCAAGCCACCCTTTAAAGCAAAAAAGCAGTTGAGAACCCTCCACTGAAACCTCCAGGTCTTTAACATACAAAATGAAGTACAGACCACAGCAGTGTTGCAGCTGATCTCAACTGCTGGATTAGAGCTGATGCCTACTGCAACCACCCTCCACAAAGCTGTACTGTGAATATGTAGCTTAGAACAGAATCAAATGCCAGGAAGCAAACTGTCAGCCTGTGCAACCTTTCATGCACACTCTCCTGCCGTGTGGGTGACCTGGTAGATACACTCTGCATTAACTGGTGTTTCCATTTAGTCTTCAAGATCCATTCTGCTGAACAAAAGCCAATCTTTAGTGGCTTTTAGTTAGAGAGGGGAGGTCTACACATGAAAACTATTGCAATATCATTGCCAAGTGAAAACTAGGCACAACAACCTGCATATCCAGAAATGCACGATGACCATAAAAGCTCCAACAGCTGCAAACTTCCTTAATTGTGCTAACTGAGCCTGTGAATACTATATATTTCCCCGACTGTACATTTAAAATTGCCACATCGGGTTCTACTAATCTTCCACACACAAACTTTGCATGTTCTTGTTCACATATTCAAACCAATGATTCAGACTCCTTTGCTTCAAAGAAGAAAATTATTTTCTTCTAAATTCTGAAAGCATTGCATCATATTGCTTATCTAAATTCTTTCATAAATTCAAACATTAGCCCTGGCACAATGACAACATTTATGTTTAAGGTTCTTTTCAGTCATAGCTTGTTCATTCTGTTATTTCAGTAGTGTTGTCTCAGTGAAAACTGACTTTACTCCCTCAGTTCTCCATGAACAAAAGCTAACTATTAAAGTTTGTATGATAAGAGAGAACTGTTTTATAAATCAAACTGAAGCCCATTAGTGGGTGGTTTTGAACAAATATGTTAACAGCTACTGCCTTGAAGTCAATTAATTCTCATTTTCAAATGAAGCCAGACTATCTCCAAGTGATAGTTTTTTCAAAAAATATTAGAGATAAGAGAAATTTTATTTAAAAATTAAATCTTAAGCAATTATATACACTCCTCTTGTAACACTGCATTAAAAATGAGCCCAAAGGCTTGCCCAGTAATCCCATGTACACAGTAAAGGCTTGCTACTATGAAAACATAGTAGCAAGAAAAAACAGCCCCATTTAGGTTTTTCAGGAACTGATAACCTTGCAAGAAAGGAAGGACCCTCTAAAAAGCCACCTGCAGATTAGTTAGTCAATGGATAGCATTTCTAGATGTGCCTCAAAAAAAGTTCTTTTAAAAAAGCAGTACAAAAACATTTGGCATTGAAACTGCTGCAAATCCCTAAAAATACACACACACGCACATATACACTGCCTCTGGTCTTCCATCAAGGACTTTTAATAGAAGCCTGAAATGAACTTAGTGTCCAAGTAGACTGATATCAACTCCTTTCAAGGATACCTGTATTCTTCAGTTATCAGACCATACCTTGGCTGGAGGGGGTGTGTTAAATGCCGCATCTGTTTCTAACTGACATCTAGTACCGATCTGAAGTAGTTTCATTAAAAATTCCAGACAAAATACATACAAAGCTTTTAAAATATCAGTACCAGAAAAATTAAAGGCCTCCCAAGTTCAGTACTCTGCCATTTAGAAACCATAGCACTCAGTTTTACAATAAGCAATATACGTTGAAGTTTGTAACTCTCCTGATATAGCCCATAGAAAATCTCATGATAAAGCCCATAGCAAAAAAACCAAATACACAGAAACCACTTCCAGTGTCTGTATTTTTGTTTAGTGGGGCATACATCTCTAGAACTCTTCACAGGGTAGTGTTCAGAGAAAGGTTTAAATGTTCTGTAATAATGTAAGAGATCTATTAACTTCGTGTAGCACCACCCAATCCAGAATCTCACAGCACTTTACCAAAGCACTATCTAATTGCACAGAGGAGATACGGATTAACAAATTCTCCCCTACCCTGAAGTCCTACAAGGCCAAAGCATGCAAAGTAGAGTTTACAGTTGTCTGGGCTTAAATTTGGAAAGCATAGCACTTTTCACGTGACATAGGATCCAATGCTCAAAGTTCTTCTGCATCAATGCATGAGATGGGTCATGCCGAATACGTGAGGAGAAACGTCAGGCAACATGATGTGAGAAAAGCTGTCTTGGCCCACACAATATGCCAAGGCCACAGTACTGAGCTATAGAGTGAAATGTCTCTTAGCAGCTCCTTGCTCAGAAACAAACCAAAAGCAAAATACATTGCTTTGGTCCTTCCCCTGCTCAGGGATCCCAGTGCCAAATGCAAACAAAAGGATCTGCCAGAGCAGCTGTGTCTGGAGTCTCTGATGGAAGGCCACAGCACCACAGTAGCAGAAAACAAGATCCAGCTGCAGGGGAGCACAAGGAACAGCCAGTTGCAGAGTCTCCCATTCAAGACCTGAGCCTGACAGGTCTGCAGGAAACCTTGGACAAAATCAGAAATGTGAGAATATATACAAAATTGATGGCTACTTCTGTGCTTTAGCCACAAGAATACATTGTTTCCTGAAAGGAGTATAATGAATATAAAGATATATATATACACACACATCCCAATACATAAGAGCTATAGATAGATACTATATGTATTTAGCTTTGAAAATATATATATCAAAATCTTGGCTTTTGATGCTGTGAAGTAAGCTGTACAGGTGAGATATTGTACAGGTGTTTTCCTCTCATGCAGTTTTCTGGCAATGATGGGGCAAATTCCTCACACCTGTGCAGACCTAACTTTGCCAGTGAGCTTTGCATTGACCCCAACAACATACATTTCCACACTAAAAGAAACAAGAGAAATGAGAACTACTGTGATTCACAGTCTGCATGGTACTGCATTCATAACCAGCTTCAGAGGAGCATTTCCATTTCATCCATTATACTGCCACATATAAGCTAGTACACTTTCACAAATACTTTACACAGGTCTCTGAACCAACTAAGTCAGGTTCCTTATATATTTGTATAACAAGTCTGAGATCCCACATTGTTCCTCTGATGTCTAATACAGGCTCAACTCATGCTGCAGCCTTTCACTCAAGTAAAGGGCATTTGTAGCACTTCTCCATTCCATATAAATGCTTATTTGTACAAACCACACAGTTACTTAAGATTTTGGGGTCTGTCACCCCTCTGTCAAATCTGGATTAAATCAGTAAAAAAATAAATTATTAGGTGACAACTGAGACACAGGCACATACATACCTTCATCACTAAATCCTACCAGAGACTAAGAGACCAGACTAAAAAAGGAGCTAAGCAGTTAGACACTGGAAGTCAGAGAAGTCACCCAGACCCAGATAACAAAGGGGCACCCAGTTAATTGCCCTGTCCACTCAGAGCCACCATCTATGAGAGTCCTGGACATTACCTGAAAACACACATGGGATGTCTCAAACATACTCCTTGTTCAGGCCACAGATAAAAAGTAGCCATAATAGCTGGCCAATTTTTAAGCCATCCATTTTATGACTGGCAAACTCTTATCCCAATTCAGCCTTAACAGTGATTTTGCTCAAATGTGAGCAAACACAGAATATCCTCAAATGACCTTATCTACAATGTGAAGATTTCTAAAGCTGTGCTGAGGAGCTCTGCTACTTGTGTCAAGTGGATCATCCCTTTTTCGTCTGGAACGGTGAATGTTGCACATACCAGTAAGACTCTGAGTCAGTTAAACGGTAACAAATACAAGTATTTCCAGTAAAAAATTACAAATGTTGTTTTAACAACTACAAGGATATATTAAAGCATTAAGAGTGGTAGAAATTGTTTATTTTCATATAATTCTCTGCTTGGCAGAAATGTGGAATACCAAAAATCACTCCCAATAACTAGTCAGAGTTATATGAGGGCAGATGACTGGCAATATCTCTAAGATAAACAGAAGGCTTTTGCTTCCATGCTTCTGTGTTACCTTTTATCTTATTTATGATTTTAGGCCAAAATACTGCTGGGTAAAGTAGAAGTAATGACTCAGGAACAGGATATACCTGTCTGGTAATTCTGCATGAATGCCTAACACTATCTCCCTGCACAGTCTTATGAAGGACCCCTTCCACCTCAGAAAACCTGTTCAAAATTTGTCTCCAAAGTAAGAACAGAAAGGCTTTTGCTGTGAGACAAAACCATGGTCCATGTTCAAGCGAGTTCGTCCCAGTAGAAGTATTTGAGCAGTTTTGATCACTCTCCACAAAAAGTCAGGTACAGCTGACAAATAGTCAAGTTTTAGTGCCTCCCAGCTAGTAGGTGTCTCCCTCCCACCTGAAGCCTGGTGCTTAACTGCACATTAGAGAGACAAAAACAGGTCTGGAGACTCTCTGGATAAAAACCCTAGGCTTAAGGGAAACATGCAATTCAAACATACAATACATGAAGGCAGAAGGTTTAAAGTACACATCTTATAACTGATACAGACCTTCCATGTTACCAGCCGATCCTTCAAAAAGTATAATGTGTCAAATATAGAGTCTAGTTGCACTGGAAATCAGCAGTGCCCCACTCTTCTTCAGCATGAATCTAGTCTCAGAGGCAAAATTGAGTTAAAATGGATCTACATTCAATCTCCTACTTTTCTAGAATCCTAAGGGCACAATCCTGTAATCGCTACACACATTAAAGTCTCAGTGCAACAGCCTGCAACATGTGAGCTGTAAAATATCACATCTTTATGTAAAGAAAAAGAAAACTGTTTCATGATTTAAAATGAGACTCATTGAAGTCAGTAGAAGAATTCACACAGTGAAATCCCAGTGCTTTTGCTTTCAATAGTTTTGGACCAGATCTTTAAGCAGAAAACATAAGGCCAGACAAAAGAACAGAGATGGACAAAAGGAGGGAGCAGGTAGATCTGCCATAATATCATGCTTAATGACAACTGGGATTAAATTTTAATACATTATACATATTCTCAGATACCTTCCCTTTTTTATCACTTACCTATTTTTGCATCTTGTGTGTGACCTTTAAAGAGTAAAACAGAGCATTTGCTTCATCAGCAACAATGATCTTACAACACGGTGGCCAAGAATTTACCAGTCAGGAGGTTCAGAAGTTGAGTTTCATTAACATTTCCTATTCCGTACAGGCAATAAAAGAAAGTAATTGATACCTTCACTTGTCACAAAAAAATGAATGGTTTCAAGCAATTTTCATTTAAGAAAATATATCCTCTGGACAATACTTAAAACAGCAGGAACCATCCTAGTGTAAGCATATAAACCTATAAAGTTACAGTGCTATTGCCAAACCAACTTGAATAGTATCTGGATGCATATGCATTACTGCTCATTGGCAAAAAATGGCTGGAAATTTTCTTCATCTCTGGATGTCATCTATGAAACGTTGGGTTAATGGAAGGAATTTTATTTTAGACAAAGAGGTTAATAACTATAAAGGTTGCTAAGAAAAATTATTGTAACAAGGAAAAAAATCTGAACAAGCAATGCACAAATACTTCCCCAAGTAATACAGGCTAGGAATGTTCCTGAATCTACTGTTAATTTCATATATTAGTTACTAAATATTTATTAAAACACACAACATATGCACAAACTGGCTGAACATTAAAGAGATACCACTCCTGTCTGCCAATGTGTTAAACAACTCAAATATGCATGCATGACCAGCACAGCATGTTTCTTCCCTCAACTGGTACTCCAAAAAATTGCAGTTCTGGAATGGAGCTCCTGAGGCTCCAAATACAAACTTGCAGCAGCATCACATTTCTATAAATGATTGTGTATCATAACGAAACACATCAGTTTGTTCCCTCTCTCAAGACTCCTGTTGGGTGGCTACTTCAGCATCTTACTCACAAGATGGCTAGAAACCCTCCCTCTAATTTCCATAGTAAGATTAACTGGAGGCCAGCACACTTATTGGTGTGCCCACAGCATCTTTAAATACTACTACTTTTTTCTAGCCTCATACAGTGACAGGCGGCAGTCATATGTCATCAACACCTTTCTTCAGCCAATATAAAAGAAACCTGTTATGAAATAAGCTGTCCATTCCCTAATCACATTGGTACACTTTCTCTGCATCTGGTTTTTTTCTGAATGTTATTTTCCATATTAGACCTTAGCAGTACTGGTAAGTTAGAATAGAGTGCTACATTGCCTTGTTTCCAGTTATGAGCTCCAAGAAGTTGTTTTTGCTGGTGGTCCCTATGTGCATGACAATGCACTTTATTTTATTACTCCCATCTTCAAGGTCATCCAGTTATTACTGTATTGTTCTCATATTCATCTGTGTTGACAGTTCCTCCCAACTTTATCTTATCATAGAGTGTAATGAGCCCAATCTTAATCTTTTTTTGTCCCAGTCATTAATGAAAACAGTAAGCAGCTCTAGTCCCAGAGTGACTCTGTGCATAACCTTTCTCTACGCCAGTATTTCTCTTTCGGCACATTCAGTTATCTTCCTCTCCCATTCCTTATACATTTCACACTTCACACACCAGATTGCATCTCCTCTAAGTTAATTTCCAGAATGGCATTATATCAAATGGTTTTACCAAAATCCAGATAAATGAGGTCTCTGTATTCCCCTCATTTAAGGGGAAAAAAAAAATCTGTTCAAAGAAAGGTATAAAATGAGTTAGGATAGGTTTGATCTTCCAGATAAATCCATTTTCTTCAGTTTTCCATTTACCTTTATGTTATTAATTATTCCTTCCTCAAAAAGCATTCCAAAGCCTTACACACTTAAGATCAGACAGACACGCTCA